>NW_026709012.1:0-20000 GCF_030490865.1 Poecile atricapillus | reverse complement strand
CCTTCCTGCCTGCCTTCCTCTCTACCTTCCTTCTTACCTGTCTTCCTGCCCTCTTGCCTGGCTGCCTTCCTACCTGACTTCCTTCCTTCCTTCCTGCCTTCCTTCCTTCCTGCCTGCCTTTTTGCCTGCCTTTTTGCCTGCCTGACTTCCTGCCTGCCTGCCTTCCTTCCTTTCTGCTTTCCTGCCCGCCTTCCTGCCTGCATTCCTGCCTGCCTGCCTGCCTTCCTACCTGCTTACATTCCTTCCTGCCTTCCTTTATTCCTGCCTTCATTTTTCCCTGCCTGCCTTTGTTCCTGTCTTCCTTTTTTTCTGCCTCCTTCCTGCCGACCAGCCTTCCTTACTTCCTGCCTTCCTTTTTGCCTGCCTTCCTTTTTGCCTGCCTTCCAGCCTTCCTTCCTTCCTTCCTTCCTTCCTTCCTTCCTTCCTTCCTTCCTTCCTTCCTTCCTTCCTTCCTTCCTTCCTTCCTTCCTTCCTTCCTTCCTTCCTTCCTTCCTTCCTTCCTTCCTTCCTTCCTTCCTTCCTTCCTTCCTTCCTTCCTTCCTCCCTCCCTCCCTCCCTCCCTCCCTCCCTCCCTCCCTCCCTCCCTCCCTTCCTTCCTGCCTTCCTTCCTGCCTTCCTGCCTGTCTTCCCCCCTACCCTCCTGTATTCATACCTGCCTGCCTTCTTGCCTGCCTTCTTTCCTGCATTCCTTCCTTCCTGCCTCCTTCCTGCCGGCCTGCCTGCCTGCCTGCCTTCCTGCGTGACTTCCTGCCTTCCTACCTGGCTGCCTTCCTGGTTTCCATCCTGCCTCCTTGCCTCCCTGACTTACTTCCTACCTGCCTTCCTGCCTGCCTGCCTTCCTTCATTCCTGCACTCCTGCCTTCCTGCCTGCCTTCCCGCCTTGTTCCCTTCCTCCCTCCCTTCCTCCCTCCTCTCCTCCCTCCCTTCCTCCCTCCCTCCCTCCCTGCCTCCCTCCCTCCCTCCCTCCCTCCATCACTCCCTCCCTCCCTCCCTCCATCCCTCCCTCCCTCCCTCCCTGCCTTCCTTCCTTCCTGCCTTCCTTCCTTCCTTCCTTCCTTCCTTCCTTCCTTCCTTCCTTCCTTCCTTCCTTCCTTCCTTCCTTCCTTCCTTCCTTCCTTCCTTCCTTCCTTCCTTCCTTCCTTCCTTCCTTCCGTCCTTCCTTCCTTCCTTCCTTCCTTCCTTCCTTCCTTCCTTCCTTCCTTCCTTCCTTCCTTCCTTCCTTCCTTCCTTCCTCCCTCCCTCCCTCCCTCCCTCCCTCCCTCCCTCCCTCCCTTACTTCCTGCCTTCCTGCCTGCCTGCCTTCCTTCCTATCTGCCTTCCTTCCTGCCTTCCTTCCTGCCTTCCTTCCTGCCTTCTTTCCTGCCTTCCTGCCTCCCTGCCTTCCTACCTGCCTTCCTACCTGCCTTGCTACCTGCCTGCCTTCTTTGTTGCCTTCCTTCATGCATGCCTTCCATACCTCCTGCCTGCCTTCCTGCCTGCCTTCCTCTCTACCTTCCTTCTTACCTGTCTTCCTGCCCTCTTGCCTGGCTGCCTTCCTACCTGACTTCCTTCCTTCCTTCCTGCCTTCCTTCCTTCCTGCCTGCCTTTTTGCCTGCCTTTTTGCCTGCCTGACTTCCTGCCTGCCTGCCTTCCTTCCTTTCTGCTTTCCTGCCCGCCTTCCTGCCTGCATTCCTGCCTGCCTGCCTGCCTTCCTACCTGCTTACATTCCTTCCTGCCTTCCTTTATTCCTGCCTTCATTTTTCCCTGCCTGCCTTTGTTCCTGTCTTCCTTTTTTTCTGCCTCCTTCCTGCCGACCATCCTTCCTTACTTCCTGCCTTCCTTTTTGCCTGCCTTCCTTTTTGCCTGCCTTCCAGCCTTCCTTCCTTCCTTCCTTCCTTCCTTCCTTCCTTCCTTCCTTCCTTCCTTCCTTCCTTCCTTCCTTCCTTCCTTCCTTCCTTCCTTCCTTCCTTCCTTCCTTCCTTCCTTCCTTCCTTCCTTCCTTCCTTCCTTCCTTCCTTCCTTCCTTCCTTCCTTCCTTCCTTCCTTCCTCCCTCCCTCCCTCCCTCCCTCCCTCCCTCCCTCCCTCCCTCCCTTCCTTCCTGCCTTCCTTCCTGCCTTCCTGCCTGTCTTCCCCCCTACCCTCCTGTATTCATACCTGCCTGCCTTCTTGCCTGCCTTCTTTCCTGCATTCCTTCCTTCCTGCCTCCTTCCTGCCGGCCTGCCTGCCTGCCTGCCTTCCTGCGTGACTTCCTGCCTTCCTACCTGGCTGCCTTCCTGGTTTCCATCCTGCCTCCTTGCCTCCCTGACTTACTTCCTACCTGCCTTCCTGCCTGCCTGCCTTCCTTCATTCCTGCACTCCTGCCTTCCTGCCTGCCTTCCCGCCTTGTTCCCTTCCTCCCTCCCTTCCTCCCTCCTCTCCTCCCTCCCTTCCTCCCTCCCTCCCTCCCTGCCTCCCTCCCTCCCTCCCTCCCTCCATCACTCCCTCCCTCCCTCCCTCCATCCCTCCCTCCCTCCCTCCCTGCCTTCCTTCCTTCCTGCCTTCCTGCCTTCCTGCCTTCCTTCCTGCCTTCCTGTCTGCCTGCCTGACTTCCTGCCTGTCTGCCTTCCTTCCTTTCTGCCCTCCTGCCCGCCTTCCTGCCTGCATTCCTGCCTGCCTGCCTGCCTTCCTGCCTGCCTATCTTCCTTCCATCCTTGCTTCATTCCTGCCTTCTTTTTTCCCTGCCTGACTGCGTGCCTGCCTGCCTTTGTTCCTGTCTTCCTGACTTCTTTCCTGCATGCCTGCCTTCCGGCCGGCCTTCCTGCCTTCCTGACTGCCTGCAGGCATTCCTGCCTACCTTCCTGTCTCCCTCCCTTCCTGTCTTCCGTCCTTCCTGCCTCCTTCCTGCCGGCCTTCCTTCCTTCCTTCCTGCCATCTTTTTTGCCTGCCTTCCTGCCGGCCTTCCTTCCTTCCTTCCTGCCATCTTTTTTGCCTGCCTTCCTGCCTTTTTCCTTCCTCCCTTCCTCTCTTCCTCCCTTCCTCTCTTCCTCCTTTCCTCCCTCCCTCCCTCCCTCCCTCCCTCCCTCCCTCCCTCCCTCCCTCCCTCCCTCCCTCCCTCCCTCCCTCCCTCCCTCCCTTCCTTCCTTCCTTCCTTCCTTCCTTCCTTCCTTCCTTCCTTCCTTCCTTCCTTCCTTCCTTCCTTCCTTCCTTCCTTCCTTCCTTCCTTCCTTCCTTCCTTCCTTCCTTCCTTCCTTCCTTCCTTCCTTCCTTCCTTCCTTCCTTCCATCCTTCCTTCCTCCCTTCCTCCTTTCCTCCCTCCCTCTCTCCCTCCCTCCCTCCCTGCCTTCTTTCGTGCCTGCCTTCCTTCGTACCTGCCTTCCGTACACCCTGCCTCTTTTCCTGCCTCCTTTCCTTCCTGCCTTCCTTCCTACCTGCCTGCCTGCCCTCTTGCCTGCCTTCCTTCCTGCCAGCCTTACAGCCTTCCTTCCCGCCTTCCTGCCTGCCTTCCTGCCTGTCTTCCCCCCTACCCGCCTGCTTTCATACTTGCCTGTCTTCTTTCCTGCCTTCCTGCCTTCCTGCCTCCTTCCTGCCGGCCTGCCTGCCTACCTGTCTTCCTGCCTGACTTCCTGCCTTCCTACCTGACTGCCTTCTCGGCTTCCATCCTGCCTTCTTGCCTCCCTGACTTCCTTCCTGCCTGCCTTCCTTCCTGCCTGCCTGCCTTCCTTCATTCCTGCCCTCCTTCCTTCCTGCCGGCCTGCCTTCCCTCCTGCCTTCCTTCCTGCCTCCCTGCCTTCCTACCTGCCTTCCTACCTGCCTGCCTTCTTTGTTGCCTTCCTTCATGCATGCCTTCCATACCTCCTGCCTGCCTTCCTGCCTGCCTTCCTGTCTACCTTCCTTCTTACCTGTCTTCCTTCTGCCTTCCTACCTGCCTTCCTTCCTTCCTTCCTTCCTGCCTTCCTGCCTGCTTTCCTTCCTGCCTGCCTGACTTCCTGCCTGCCTGCCTTCTTTGTTGCCTTCCTTCATGCATGCCTTCCATGCCTCCTGCCTGCCTTCCTGCCTGCCTTCCTGTCTGCCTTCCTTTCTACCTGTCTTCCTGCCCTCTTGCCTGCCTGCCTTCCTGCCTGCTTTCCTTCCTGCCTTCCTTCCTGCCTGCCTTTTTGCTTGCCTTTTTACGTGCCTGACTTCCTGCCTGCCTGCCTTCCTTCCTTTCTGCTTTCCTGTCCGCCTTCCTGCCTGCATTCCTGCCTGCCTGCCTGCCTTCCTGCCTGCCTACCTTCCTTCCTGCCTTCCTTCATTCCTGCCTTCTTTTTTCCCTGCCTACCTTTGTTCCTGTCTTCCTGACTTTCTTCCTGCATGCCTGCCTTCCGGCCGGCCTTCCTGCCTTCCTTCCTGCCTGCCGGCATTCCTGCCTACCTTCCTGTCTGCCTCCCTTCCTGTCTTCTGTCCTTCCTGCCTCCTTCCTGCCGACCAGCCTTCCTTTATTCCTGCCTTCCTTTTTGCCTGCGTTCCTTCCTTCCTTCCTTCCTTCCTTCCTTCCTTCCTTCCTTCCTTCCTTCCTTCCTTCCTTCCTTCCTTCCTTCCTTCCTTCCTTCCTTCCTTCCTTCCTTCCTTCCTTCCTTCCTTCCTTCCTTCCTTCCTTCCTTCCTTCCTTCCTGCCTTCCTTCCTTCCTTCCTTCCTTCCTTCCTTCCTTCCTTCCTTCCTTCCTTCCTTCCTTCCTTCCTTCCTTCCTCCCTTCCTCCCTTCCTGCCTTCCTTCGTGCCTGCCTTCCTTCGTGCCTGCCTTCCGTACCCCCTGCCTGTTTTCCTGCCTCCTTTCTTTTCTGCCTTTTTTCCTACCTGCCTGCCTGCCCTCTTGCCTGTCTTCCTTCCTGCCAGCCTTACAGCCTTCCTTCCTGCCTTCCTGCCTGCCTTCCTGCCTGTCCTCCCCCCTACCCGCCTGCTTTCATAACTTCCTGCCTCCTTGCCTGCCTTCCTGCCTTCCTGCCGCCTTCCTGCCTTCCTGCCTTCCTTCCTGACTTCCTGCCTTTCTACCAGGCTGCCTTCCTTGGTTCCATCCTGCCTCCTTGCCTCCCTGACTTCCTTCCTGCCTGCCTTCCTGCCTTCCTGCCTTCCTGCCTTCATCATTCCTGCCCTCCTGCCTTCCTGCCTATATTCCTGCTTCCTTCATTCTTCCCTCCCTCTCTCTCTCCCTCCCTCCCTCCCTCCCTCCCTCCCTCCCTCCCTCCCTCCCTCCCTCCCTCCCTCCCTCCCTTCCTTCCTTCCTTCCTTCCTTCCTTCCTTCCTTCCTTCCTTCCTTCCTTCCTTCCTTCCTTCCTTCCTTCCTTCCTTCCTTCCTTCCTTCCTTCCTTCCTTCCTTCCTTCCTTCCTTCCTTCCTTCCTTCCTTCCTTCCTCCCTTCCTCCCTTCCTCCCTTCCTCCCTTCCTCCCTTCCTCCCTCCCTTCCTCCCTCCCTTCCTCCCTTCCTCCCTTCCTCCCTTCTTTCCTGCCTTCCTCCCTCCCTTCTTTCCTGCCTGCCTGCCTTCGCCCCTACCCGCCTGCTTTCATACTTGCCTGTCTTCTTTCCTGCCTTCCTGCCTTCCTGCCTCCTTCCTGCCGGCCTGCCTGCCTACCTGTCTTCCTGCCTGACTTCCTGCCTTCCTACCTGACTGCCTTCTCGGCTTCCATCCTGCCTTCTTGCCTCCCTGACTTCCTTCCTGCCTGCCTTCCTTCCTGCCTGCCTGCCTTCCTTCATTCCTGCCCTCCTTCCTTCCTGCCGGCCTGCCTTCCCTCCTGCCTTCCTTCCTGCCTCCCTGCCTTCCTACCTGCCTTCCTACCTGCCTGCCTTCTTTTTTGCCTTCCTTCATGCATGCCTTCCATACCTCCTGCCTGCCTTCCTGCCTGCCTTCCTGTCTACCTTCCTTCTTACCTGTCTTCCTGCCCTCTTGCCTGCCTGCCTTCCTACCTGCCTTCTTTCCTTCCTTCCTTCCTGCCTTCCTGCCTGCCTTCCTTCCTGCCTGCCTGACTTCCTGCCTGCCTGCCTTCCTTCCTTTCTGCTTTCCTACCCGCCTTTCTGCCTACATTCCTGCCTGCCTGCCTTCCCAGCTGCCTTCCTTCCTTTCTGCCTTCATTCTTCCCTCCCTCCCTCCCTCCCTCCCTCCCTCCCTCCCTCCCTCCCTCCCTCCCTCCCTCCCTCCCTCCCTCCCTCCCTCCCTCCCTCCCTCCCTCCCTCCCTCCCTCCCTCCCTCCCTCCCTGCCTCCCTGCCTTCCTGCCATCCTTCCTGCCTTCCTGCCTGCCTGCCTTCCTTTCTGCTTTCCTGCCCGCCTTCCTGCCTGCATTCCTGCCTGCCTGCCTGCCTTCCTACCTGCCTACCTTCCTTCCTGCCTTCCTTCATTCCTGCCTTCTTTTTTCCCTGCCTGCCTTTGTTCCTGTCTTCCTGACTTTCTTCCTGCATTCCTGCCTTCCGGCCGGCCTTCCTGCCTTCCTTCCTGCCTGCCGGCATTCCTGCCTGCCTTCCTGTCTGCCTCCCTTCCTGTCTTCCTTCCTTCCTTCCTGCCTTCCTGCCTTCCTGCCTTCCTGCCTTCCTTCCTGCCTGCCTTCCTGCCTGCCTTCCTGCCTTCCTGCCTGCCTTCCTGCCTTCCTGCCTGCCTTCCTTCCTTCCTTCCTGCCTTCCTTCCTGCCTTCCTTCCTGCCTCCCTGCCTTCCTACCTGCCTTCCTACCTGCCTTCCTACCTACCTGCCTTCTTTCTTCCCTTCCTTCATGCATGCCTTCCATACCTCTTGCCTGCCTTCCTGCCTGCCTTCCTGTCTGCCTTCCTTCTTACCTGTCTTCTTGCCCCCTTGCCTGCCTGCCTTCCTACCTGCCTTCCTTCCTTTTTTCCTGCCTTCCTTCCTGCCTGCCTTTTTGCCTGCCTTTTTGCCTGACTGACTTCCTGCCTGCCTTTATTCCTTTCTGCTTTCCTGCCCGCCTTCCTGCCTGCATTCCTGTTTGCCTGCCTGTCTAACTACCTGCCTACCTTCCTTCCTGCCTCCTTCCTGCCGACCAGCCTTCCTTACTTCCTGCCTTCGTTTTTGCCTGCCTTCCTTCCTGCCTTCCTTCCTTCCTGCCTGCCTTCCTGCCTTCCTGACTGCCTGCTTGCCTGCCTGCCTTCCTTTCTTTCTGCCCTCCTGCCCGCCTTCCTGCCTGCATTCCTGCCTGCCTGCCTGCCTTCCTGCCTGCCGACCTTCCTTCCATCCTTGCTTCATTTCTGTCTTCTTTTTTCCCTGCCTGCCTTTGTTCCTGTCTTCCTGAATTTCTTCCTTCATGCCTGCCTTCCGGCCGGCCATCCTGCCTTCCTGACTGCTTGCACGCATTCCTGCCTACCTTCCTGTCTGCCTCCCTTCCTGTCTTCCGTCCTTCCTGCCTCCTTCCTGCCGGCCTGCCTTCCTGCCTTCCTGCTTTCCCATTTGCCTGCGTGCCTGCCTTCCTGCCTTCTTTCCTCCCTCCCTCCCTCCCTCCCTCCCTCCCTCCCTCCCTCCCTCCCTCCCTCCCTCCCTCCCTCCCTCCCTCCCTCCCTCCCTCCCTCCCTCCCTCCCTCCTTCCTGCCTTCCTGCCTTCCTGCCTGCCTTCCTTCCTCCTTCCTGCCTGCCTTCCTTCCTGCCTTCCTCCTGCCTGCCTGCCTGCCTGCCTGCCTGCCTGCCTGCCTTCCTACCTGCCTTCCTTCCTGCCTGCCTTCCTGCCTGCCTTCCTTCCTGCCTGCCTGACTTCCTGCCTGCCTGCCTTCTTTTCTTTCTGCCCTCCTGCCCGCCTTCCTACCTACATTCCTACCTACCTTCCTTCCCAGCTGCCTTCCTTCCTTCCTGCCTTCATTCTCCCCTCCCTCCCTCCCTCCCTCCCTCCCTCCCTCCCTCCCTCCCTCCCTCCCTCCCTCCCTCCCCTCCCTCCCTCCCTCCCTCCCTCCCTCCCTCCCTTTTGCCTTCCTGCCTTCCTTCCTGCCTTCCTGCCTGCCTTCCTGCCTTCCTGCCTGCCTTCCTGCCTCCCTGCCTTCCTCCCTGCCTTCCTCTCTGCCTTCCTACGTGCCTGCCTTCTTTGTTGCCTTCCTTCATGCATGCCTTCCATACCTCCTGCCTACCTTCCTGTCTGCCTTCCTGTCTACCTTCCTTCTTACCTGTCTTCCTGCCCTCTTGCCTGCCTGCTTTACTGCCTCCCTGCCTTCCTTCCTGCCTGCTTTCCTTCCTGCCTGCCTTCCTACCTGCCTTCCTTCCTACCTTCCTTCCTGCCTTCCTTCCTGCCTTCCTTCCTGCCTTCCTTCCTGCCTTCCTTCCTGCCTGCCTTCCTTCCTGCCTGCCTTTTTGCCTGCCTGACTTCCTGCCTGCCTGCCTTCCTTTCTGCTTTTCTGCCCGCCTACCTGCCTGCCTTCCGGCCGGCCTTCCTGCCTTCCTTCCTGCCTGCCGGCATTCCTGCCTACCTTCCTGGCTGCGTCCCTTCCTGTCTTCCTTCCTTTCTGCCTCCTTCCTGCCGACCAGCCTTCCTTACTTCCTGCCTTTTTTTTTGCCTGTCTTCCTGCCTTCCTGCCTTCCTTCCTGCCTTCCTTCCTGCATGCCTGCCTGCCTGCCTTCCTGCCTGCCTGCCTTCCTGCCTGCCTGCCTTCCTGCCTGCCTGACTTCCTGCCTGACTGCCTTCCTTTCTTTCTGCCCTCCTGCCCGCCTTCCTGCCTGCATTCCTGCCTGCCTGCCTGCCTTCCTACCTGCCTGCCTTCCTTCCATCCTTGCTTCATTCCTGCATTCTTTTTTCCCTGCCTGACTGCGTGCCTGCCTGCCTTTCTTCCTGTCTTCCTGACTTTCTTCCTGCATGCCAGCCTTCCGGCCGGCATTCCTGCCTTCCTGACTGCCTGCAGGCATTCGTGCCTACCTTCCTGTCTGCCTCCCTTCCTGTCTTTCGTCCTTCCTGCCTCCTTCCTGCCGGCCTGCCTTCCTTCCTTCCTACCTTCCCAATTGCCTCCCTCCCTCCCTCCCTCCCTCCCTCCCTCCCTCCCTCCCTCCCTCCCTCCCTCCCTCCCTCCCTCCCTCTTCCTTCCTTCCTTCCTTCCTTCCTTCCTTCCTTCCTTCCTTCCTTCCTTCCTTCCTTCCTTCCTTCCTTCCTTCCTTCCTTCCTTCCTTCCTTCCTTCCTTCCTTCCTTCCTTCCTTCCTTCCTTCCTTCCTTCCTTCCTTCCTTCCTTCCTTCCTTCCTCCCTTCCTCCCTTCCTCCCTTCCTTCTTTCCTCCCTCCCTCCCTCCCACCCTCCTTCCCTCCCTCCCTCCCTGCCTTTCTTTCCTTCCTTCCTTCCTGCCTTCCTGCCTCCCTTCCTTCCTTCCTGCCTGCCTTCCTTCCTTCCTTCCTTCCTGCCTTCCTGCCTGCCTTCCTTACTGCCTGCCTGACTTCCTGTTTGCCTGCCTTCTTTTCTTTCTGCCCTCCTGCCCGCCTTCTTGCCTACATTCCTACCTACCTGCCTTCCCAGCTGCCTTCCTTCCTTTCTGCCTTCATTCTTCCCTCCCTCCCTCCCTCCCTCCCTCCCTCCCTCCCTCCCTCCCTCCCTCCCTCCCTCCCTCCCTCCCTCCTCCCTCCCTCCCTCCCTCCCTCCCTCCCTCCCTCCCTCCCTCCCTCCCTCCCTCCCTCCCTCCCTCCCTCCCTCCCCTCCCTCCCTTCCTCCTCCCTCCCTCCCTCCCTCCCTCCCTCCTTTTCTTTCCTGCCTTCCTTCCTGCCTTCCTGCCTCCCTTCCTTCCTACCTGCCTTCCTTCTTTCCTTCCTTCCTGCCTTCCTTCCTGCCTTCCTTCCTGCCTCCCTGCCTTCCTACCTGCCTTCCTACCTGCCTTCCTACCTGCCTGCCTTTTTGTTGCCTTCCGTCATGCATGCCTTCCATACCTCCTGCCTGTCTGCCTGCCTGCCTTCCTGTCTACCTTCCTTCTTACCTGTCTTCCTGCCCTCTTGCCTGCCTGCCTTCCTACCTGCCTTCCTTGCTTCCTTCCTTTTCCTGCCTTCCTTCCTTCATGCCTGCCTGACTTCCTGCCTGTCTGCCTTCTTTTCTTTCTGTCCTCCTGCCCGCCTTCCTGCCTACATTCCTACCTACCTGCCTTCCCAGCTGCCTTCCTTCCTTTCTGCCTTCATTCTTCCCTCCCTCCCTCCCTCCCTCCCTCCCTCCCTCCCTCCCTCCCTCCCTCCCTCCCTCCCTCCCTCCCTCCCTCCCTCCCTCCCTCCCTCCCTCCCTCCCTCCCTCCCTCCCTCCCTTCCTTCCTTCCCTCCTGCCTTCCTGCCTTCCTGCCTTCCTTCCTACCTGCCTACCTTCCTTCCTGCCTTCCTTCATTCCTGCCTTCTTTTTTCCTTGCCTGCCTTTGTTCCTGTCTTCCTGAATTTCTTCTTGCATGCCTGCCTTCCGGCGGCCTTCCTGCCTTCCTTCCTGCCTTCCTTCCTGTCTGCCTCCCTTCCTGTCTTCCTTCCTTCCTGCCTCCTTCCTGCCGACCAGCCTTCCTTACTTCCTGCCTTCCTTTTTACCTGCCTTCCTGCCTTCCTGCCTTCTTTCCTGCCTTCCTGCCTTCCTGCCTTCCTGCCTGCCTTCCATCCTGCCTTCCTGCCTGCCTTCCTTCCTGCCTTCCTTCCTGCCTTCCTGCCATCCTTTATTCCTGCCTTCTTTTTTCCCTGCCTGCCTTTGTTTCTGTCTTCCTGCCTGACTTCCTGCCTGCCTGCCTTCCTTCCTTTCTGCTTTCCTGCCCGCCTTCCTGCCTGCATTCCTGCTTGCCTGCCTGCCTTCCTACCTGCCTACCTTCCTTCCTCCCTTCCTTTATTCGTGCCTTCTTTTTTCCCTGCCTGCCTTTGTTCCTGTCTTCCAGACTTTCTTCCTGCATGCCTGCCTTCCGGCCGGCCTTCCTGCCTTCCTGCCTCCCTTCCTTCCTTCCTGACTGCCTTCCTTCCTTCCTTCCTTCCTGCCTTCCTGCCTGCCTTCCTTACTGCCTGCCTGACTTCCTGTTTGCCTGCCTTCTTTTCTTTCTGCCCTCCTGCCCGCCTTCTTGCCTACATTCCTACCTACCTGCCTTCCCAGCTGCCTTCCTTCCTTTCTGCCTTCATTCTTCCCTCCCTCCCTCCCTCCCTCCCTCCCTCCCTCCCTCCCTCCCTCCCTCCCTCCCTCCCTCCCTCCCTCCCTCCCTCCCTCCCTCCCTTTCTTTCCTGCCTTCCTTCCTGCCTTCCTGCCTCCCTTCCTTCCTACCTGCCTTCCTTCTTTCCTTCCTTCCTGCCTTCCTTCCTGCCTTCCTTCCTGCCTCCCTGCCTTCCTACCTGCCTTCCTACCTGCCTTCCTACCTGCCTGCCTTTTTGTTGCCTTCCGTCATGCATGCCTTCCATACCTCCTGCCTGTCTGCCTGCCTGCCTTCCTGTCTACCTTCCTTCTTACCTGTCTTCCTGCCCTCTTGCCTGCCTGCCTTCCTACCTGCCTTCCTTGCTTCCTTCCTTCCTGCCTTCCTGCCTGCCTTCCTTCCTGCCTGCCTGACTTCCTGCCTGTCTGCCTTCTTTTCTTTCTGCCCTCCTGCCCGCCTTCCTGCCTACATTCCTACCTACCTGCCTTCCCAGCTGCCTTCCTTCCTTTCTGCCTTCATTCTTCCCTCCCTCCCTCCCTCCCTCCCTCCCTCTCCCTCCCTCCCTCCCTCCCTCCCTCCCTCCCTCCCTCCCTCCCTCCCTCCCTCCCTCCCTCCCTCCCTCCCTCCCTTCCTTCCTTCCCTCCTGCCTTCCTGCCTTCCTGCCTTCCTTCCTACCTGCCTACCTTCCTTCCTGCCTTCCTTCATTCCTGCCTTCTTTTTTCCTTGCCTGCCTTTGTTCCTGTCTTCCTGAATTTCTTCTTGCATGCCTGCCTTCCGGCCGGCCTTCCTGCCTTCCTTCCTGCCTTCCTTCCTGTCTGCCTCCCTTCCTGTCTCCTTTCCTTCCTTCCTGCCTCCTTCCTGCCGACCAGCCTTCCTTACTTCCTGCCTTCCTTTTTACCTGCCTTCCTGCCTTCCTGCCTTCTTTCCTGCCTTCCTGCCTTCCTGCCTTCCTGCCTGCCTTCCATCCTGCCTTCCTGCCTGCCTTCCTTCCTGCCTTCCTTCCTGCCTTCCTGCCATCCTTTATTCCTGCCTTCTTTTTTCCCTGCCTGCCTTTGTTTCTGTCTTCCTGCCTGACTTCCTGCCTGCCTGCCTTCCTTCCTTTCTGCTTTCCTGCCCGCCTTCCTGCCTGCATTCCTGCTTGCCTGCCTGCCTTCCTACCTGCCTACCTTCCTTCCTCCCTTCCTTTATTCGTGCCTTCTTTTTTCCCTGCCTGCCTTTGTTCCTGTCTTCCAGACTTTCTTCCTGCATGCCTGCCTTCCGGCCGGCCTTCCTGCCTTCCTGCCTCCCTTCCTTCCTTCCTGACTGCCTTCCTTCCTTCCTTCCTTCCTGCCTTCCTGCCTGCCTTCCTTACTGCCTGCCTGACTTCCTGTTTGCCTGCCTTCTTTTCTTTCTGCCCTCCTGCCCGCCTTCTTGCCTACATTCCTACCTACCTGCCTTCCCAGCTGCCTTCCTTCCTTTCTGCCTTCATTCTTCCCCTCCCTCCCTCCCTCCCTCCCTCCCTCCCTCCCTCCCTCCCTCCCTCCCTCCCTCCCTCCCTCCCTCCCTCCCTCCCTCCCTCCCTCCCTCCCTCCCTCCCTCCCTTTCTTTCCTGCCTTCCTTCCTGCCTTCCTGCCTCCCTTCCTTCCTACCTGCCTTCCTTCTTTCCTTCCTTCCTGCCTTCCTTCCTGCCTTCCTTCCTGCCTCCCTGCCTTCCTACCTGCCTTCCTACCTGCCTTCCTACCTGCCTGCCTTTTTGTTGCCTTCCGTCATGCATGCCTTCCATACCTCCTGCCTGTCTGCCTGCCTGCCTTCCTGTCTACCTTCCTTCTTACCTGTCTTCCTGCCCTCTTGCCTGCCTGCCTTCCTACCTGCCTTCCTTGCTTCCTTCCTTCCTGCCTTCCTGCCTGCCTTCCTTCCTGCCTGCCTGACTTCCTGCCTGTCTGCCTTCTTTTCTTTCTGCCCTCCTGCCCGCCTTCCTGCCTACATTCCTACCTACCTGCCTTCCCAGCTGCCTTCCTTCCTTTCTGCCTTCATTCTTCCCTCCCTCCCTCCCTCCCTCCCTCCCTCCCTCCCTCCCTCCCTCCCTCCCTCCCTCCCTCCCTCCCTCCCTCCCTCCCTTCCTTCCATCCTTCCCTCCTGCCTTCCTGCCTTCCTGCCTTCCTTCCTACCTGCCTACCTTCCTTCCTGCCTTCCTTCATTCCTGCCTTCTTTTTTCCTTGCCTGCCTTTGTTCCTGTCTTCCTGAATTTCTTCTTGCATGCCTGCCTTCCGGCCGGCCTTCCTGCCTTCCTTCCTGCCTTCCTTCCTGTCTGCCTCCCTTCCTGTCTTCCTTCCTTCCTGCCTCCTTCCTGCCGACCAGCCTTCCTTACTTCCTGCCTTCCTTTTTACCTGCCTTCCTGCCTTCCTGCCTTCTTTCCTGCCTTCCTGCCTTCCTGCCTTCCTGCCTGCCTTCCATCCTGCCTTCCTGCCTGCCTTCCTTCCTGCCTTCCTGCCTGCCTTCCTGCCATCCTTTATTCCTGCCTTCTTTTTTCCCTGCCTGCCTTTGTTTCTGTCTTCCTGCCTGACTTCCTGCCTGCCTGCCTTCCTTCCTTTCTGCTTTCCTGCCCGCCTTCCTGCCTGCATTCCTGCTTGCCTGCCTGCCTTCCTACCTGCCTACCTTCCTTCCTCCCTTCCTTTATTCGTGCCTTCTTTTTTCCCTGCCTGCCTTTGTTCCTGTCTTCCTGACTTTCTTCCTGCATGCCTGCCTTCCGGCCGGCCTTCCTGCCTTCCTTCTTGCCTGCCGGCATTCCTGCCTACCTTCCTGGCTGCCTCCCTTCCTGTCTTCCTTCCTTTCTGCCTCCTTCCTGCCGACCAGCCTTCCTTACTTCCTGCCTTTTTTTTTGCCTGCCTTCCTGCCTTCCTGCCTTCCTGCCTTCCTGCCTTCCTGCCTTCCTTCCTGCCTTCCTTCCTGCCTGCCTGCCTTCCTGCCTTCCTTCCTTCCTGCCTGCCTGCTTGCCTTCCTGACTGCCTGCTTGCCTGCCTGCCTTCCTGCCTGCCTTCCTGCCTGCCTGACTGCCTGCCTGCCTGCCTGCCTGACTTCCTGCCTGCCTGCCTTCCTTTCTTTCTGCCCTCCTGCCCGCCTTCCTGCCTGCATTCCTGCCTGCCTGCCTGCCTGCCTGCCTACCTTCCTTCCATCCTTGCTTCATTCCTGCCTTCTTTTTTCCCCTGCCTGCGCCCCCCTTTGTTTCTGTCTTCCTGAATTTCTTCCTGCATGCCTGCCTTCCGGCCGGCCTTCCTGCCTTCCTGACTGCCTGCAGGCATTCCTGCCTACCTTCCTGTCTGCCTCCCTTCCTGTCTTCCGTTCTTCCTGCCTCCTTCCTGCCGGCCTGCCTTCCGGCCTTCCTGCCTTCCCATTTGCCTGCGTGCCTGCCTTCCTGCCTTCTTTCCTCCCTCCCTCCCTCCCTCCCTCCCTCCCTCCCTCCCTCCCTCCCTCCCTCCCTCCCTCCCTCCCTCCCTTCCTTCCTTCCTTCCTTCCTTCCTTCCTTCCTTCCTTCCTTCCTTCCTTCCTTCCTGCCTTCCTTCCTTCCTTCCTTCCTTCCTTCCTTCCTTCCTTCCTTCCTTCCGGCCTTCCTGCCTTCCCTCCTGCCTTCCCTCCTGCCTTCCTGCCTTCCTGCCTTCCTTCCTGCCTGCCCTCCTTCCTGCCTGCCTTCCTTCCTGCCTTCCTTCCTGCCATCCTTCCTGCCTTTCTCCCTCCCTTCCTTCCTTCCTTCCTTCCTTCCTTCCTTCCTTCCTTCCTTCCTTCCTTCCTTCCTTCCTTCCTTCCTTCCTTCCTTCCTTCCTTCCTTCCTTCCTTCCTTCCTTCCTTCCTTCCTTCCTTCCTTCCTTCCTTCCTTCCTTCCTCCCTTCCTCCCTTCCTCCCTTCCTCCCTCCCTCCCTCCCTCACTCCTGCCTTCCTGCCTACCTGCCTGCCATCCTGCCTGCCTTCCTGCCTTCCTACATGCCTGCCTTCTTTGGTGCTTTCCTTCATGCATGCCTTCCATACCTCCTGCCTACCTTCCTGCCTGCCTTCCTGTCTACCTTCCTTCTTACCTGTCTTCCTGCCCCTCTTGCCTTCCTTCCTTCCTTCCTTCCTTCCTTCCTTCCTTCCTTCCTTCCTTCCTTCCTTCCTTCCTTCCTTCCTTCCTTCCTTCCTTCCTTCCTTCCTTCCTTCCTTCCTTCCTTCCTTCCTTCCTGCCTTCCTGCCTTCCTGCCTTCCTGCCTTCCCTCCTGCCTTCCCTCCTGCCTTCCTGCCTTCCTGCCTTCCTTCCTGCCTGCCTTCCTTCCTGCCTGCCCTCCTTCCTGCCTGCCTTCCTTCCTGCCATCCTTCCTGCCTGCCTGCCTTCCTACCTGCCTTCCTTCCTTCCTTCCTTCCTGCCTTCCTGCCTGCCTTCCTTCCTGCCTGCCTTACTGCCTGCCTGCCTGCCTGCCTGACTTCCTGCCTGCCTGCCTTCCTTTCTTTCTGCCCTCCTGCCCGCCTTCCTGCCTGCATTCCTGCCTGCCTGCCTGCCTTCCTGCCTGCCTACCTTCCTTCCATCCTTGCTTCATTCCAGCCTTCTTTTTTCCCTGCCTGCCTTTGTTCCTGTCTTCCTGAATTTCTTCCTGCATGCCTGCCTTCCGGCCGGCCTTCCTGCCTTCCTGACTGCCTGCAGGCATTCCTGCCTACCTTCCTGTCTGCCTCCCTTCCTGTCTTCCGTTCTTCCTGCCTCCTTCCTGCCGGCCTGCCTTCCTGCCTTCCTGCCTTCCCATTTGCCTGCGTGCCTGCCTTCCTGCCTTCTTTCCTTCCTCCCTCCCTCCCTCCCTCCCTCCCTCCCTCCCTCCCTCCCTCCCTCCCTTCCTTCATTCCTTCCTTCCTTCCTTCCTGCCTTCCTTCCTTCCTTCCTTCCTTCCTTCCTTCCTTCCTTCCTTCCTTCCTTCCTTCCTTCCTTCCTTCCTTCCTTCCTTCCTGCCTTCCTGCCTTCCTGCCTTCCTGCCTTCCTGCCTTCCTGCTTTCCTTCCTGCCTTCCTGCCTTCCTTCCTTCCTGCCTTCCCTCCTGCCTTCCTGCCTTCCTTCCTTCCTTCCTGCCTGCCCTCCTTCCTGCCGGCCTTCCTTCCTGCCATCCTTCCTGCCTGCCTGCCTTCCTACCTGCCTTCCTTCCTTCCTTCCTTCCTGCCTTCCTACCTGCCTTCCTTCCTGCCTGCCTGACTTCCTGCCTGCCTGCCTTCTTTTCTTTCTGCCCTCCTGCCCGCCTTCCTGCCTACATTCCTACCTTCCCAGCTGCCTTCCTTCCTTCCTGCCTTCTTCCCTCCCTCCCTCCCTCCCTCCCTCCCTCCCTCCCTCCCTCCCTCCCTCCCTCCCTCCCTCCCTCCCTCCCTCCCTCCCTCCCTCCCTCCCTCCCCCCCTCCCCCCCTCCCTCTTTCCCTCCCTCCCTCCTGCCTACCTGCCAACATGCCTGCCTTCCTGCCTGCCTTCCTGCCTGCCTTCCTTCCTCCCTGCCTTCCTCCCTGCCTTCCTTCCTGCCTTCCTTCCTGCCTCCCTGCCTTCCTACCTGCCTTCCTACCTGCCTGCCTTCTTTGTTGCCTTCCTTCATGCATGCCTTCCATACCTCCTGCCTACCTTCCTGCCTGCCTTCCTGTCTACCTTCCTTCCTACCTGTCTTCCTTCCCTCTTGCCTGCCTGCTTTCCTGCCTGCCTGCCTTCCTTCCTTCCTGCCTTCCTTCCTGCCTGCCTTTTTGCCTGCCTTTTTGCCTGCCTGACTTCCTGCCTGCCTGCCTTCCTTTCTGCTTTCCTGCCCGCCTTCCTGCCTGCATTCCTGCCTGCCTGCCTTCCTGCCTGCCTTCCTACCTGCCTACCTTCCTTCCTGCCTTCCTTCATTCCTGCCTTCTTTTTTCCCTGCCTGCCTTTGTTTCGTTCTTCCTGAATTTCTTCCTGCATGCCTGCCTTCCGCCCGGCCTTCCTGCCTTCCTTCCTGCCTACTTTCCTGTCTGCCTCCCTTCCTGTCTTCCTTCCTTCCTGTCTTCCTTCCTTCCTGCCTCCTTCCTGCCGACCAGCCTTCCTTACTTCCTGCCTTCCTTTTTGCCTTCCTTCCTGCCTTCCTTCCTGCCTTCCTGCCTTCCTGCCTTCCTTCCTTCCTGCCTGCCTTCCTGCCTTCCTGCCTGCCTGCCTGCCTGCCTGCCTGCCTGACTTCCTGCCTGCCTGCCTTCCTTTCTTTCTGCCCTCCTGCCCGCCTTCCTGCCTGCATTCCTGCCTGCCTGCCTTCCTGCCTGCCTTCCTTCCTTCCATCCTTGCTTCATTTCTGCCTTCTTTTTTCCCTGCCTGCCTTTGTTCCTGTCTTCCTGAATTTCTTCCTGCATGCCTGCCTTCCGGCCGGCCTTCCTGCCTTCCTGACTGCCTGCAGGCATTCCTGCCTACCTTCCTGTCTGCCTCCCTTCCTGTCTTCCGTTCTTCCTGCCTCCTTCCTGCCGGCCTGCCTTCCTGCCTTCCTGCCTTCTTATTTGCCTGCGTGCCTGCCTTCCTGCCTTCTTTCCTTCCTCCCTCCCTCCCTCCCTCCCTCCCTCCCTCCCTCCCTCCCTCCCTCCCTCCCTCCCTCCCTCCCTCCCTCCCTCCCTCCCTCCCTCCCTCCCTCCCTCCCTCCCTCCTTCCCTTCCTTCCTTCCTTCCTTCCTTCCTTCCTTCCTTCCTTCCTTCCTTCCTTCCTTCCTTCCTTCCTTCCTTCCTTCCTTCCTTCCTTCTTCCTTCCTTCCTTCCTTCCTTCCTTCCTTCCTTCCTTCCTTCCTTCCTTCCTTCCTTCCTTCCTTCCTTCCTTCCTTCCTTCCTTCCTGCCTTCCCTCCTGCCTTCCCTCCTGCCTTCCTGCCTTCCTGCCTTCCTTCCTGCCTGCCCTCCTTCCTGCCTGCCTTCCTTCCTGCCTTCCTTCCTGCCTTCCTTCCTGCCTTCCTGCCTTCCTGCCTTCCTTCCTTCCTGCCTGCCTGCTTGCCTTCCTGACTGCCTGCTTGCCTGCCTGCCTGCCTGCCTGCCTTCCTGCCTTCCTGCCTGCCTGAATGCCTGCCTGCCTGCCTGCCTGACTTCCTGCCTGCCTGCCTGCCTTCCTGCCTGCCTACCTTCCTTCCATCCTTGCTTCATTCCTGCCTTCTTTTTTCCCTGCCTGCCTTTGTTCCTGTCTTCCTGAATTTCTTCCTGCATGCCTGCCTTCCGGCCGGCCTTCCTGCCTTCCTGACTGCCTGCAGGCATTCCTGCCTACCTTCCTGTCTGCCTCCCTTCCTGTCTTCCGTTCTTCCTGCCTCCTTCCTGCCGGCCTGCCTTCCTGCCTTCCTGCCTTCTTATTTGCCTGCGTGCCTGCCTTTCTTCCTTCCTCCCTCCCTCCCTCCCTCCCTCCCTCCCTCCCTCCCTCCCTCCCTCCCTCCCTCCCTCCCTCCCTCCCTCCCTCCCTCCCTCCCTCCCTCCCTCCCTCCCTCCCTCCCTCCCTTCCTCCCTTCCTGCCTTCCTGCCTTCCTGCCTTCCTGCCTTCCTGCCTTCCCTCCTGCCTTCCCTCCTGCCTTCCTGCCTTCCTTCCTGCCTGCCTTCCTTCCTGCCTGCCCTCCTTCCTGCCTGCCTTCCTTCCTGCCTTCCTTCCTGCCTTCCTTCCTGCCATCCTTCCTGCCTGCCTGCCTTCCTACCTGCCTGCCTTCCTTCCTTCCTTCCTGCCTCTCCTGCCTGCCTTTCTTCCTGCCTGCCTGCCTTCTTTTCTTTCTGCCCTCCTGCCCGCCTTCCTGCCTACATTCCTACCTACCTGCCTTCCCAGCTGCCTTCCTTCCTTCCTGCCTTCATTCTTCCCTCCCTCCCTCCCTCCCTCCCCCCCTCCCTCCCTCCCTCCCTCCCTCCCTCCCTCCCTCCCTCCCTCCCTCCCTCCCTCCCTCCCTCCCTCCCTCCCTCCCTCCCTCCCTCCCTCCCTCCCTCCCTCCCTCCTGCCTACCTGCCTGCCTTCCTGCCTGCCTTCCTGCCTGCCTTCCTTCCTCCCTGCCTTCCTCCCTGCCTTCCTTCCTGCCTTCCTACGTGCCTGCCTTCTTTGTTGCCTTCCTTCATGCATGCCTTCCATACCTCCTGCCTACCTTCCTGCCTGCCTTCCTACCTGCCTACCTTCCTTCCTGCCTTCCTTCATTCCTGCCTTCTTTTTTCCCTGCCTGCCTTTGTTTCGTTCTTCCTGAATTTCTTCCTGCATGCCTGCCTTCCGCCCGGCCTTCCTGCCTTCCTTCCTGCCTACTTTCCTGTCTGCCTCCCTTCCTGTCTTCCTTCCTTCCTGTCTTCCTTCCTTCCTGCCTCCTTCCTGCCGACCAGCCTTCCTTACTTCCTGCCTTCCTTTTTGCCTGCCTTCCTGCCTTCCTGCCTTCTTTCCTGCCTTCCTGCCTTCCTGCCTGCCTTCCATCCTGCCTTCCTTCCTGCCTTCCTTCCTGCCTTCCTTCCTGCCTTCCTGCCTTCCTGCCTTCCTTCCTTCCTGCCTGCCTTCCGGCCTTCCTGACTGCCTGCTTGCCTGCCTGCCTGCCTGCCTGCCTTCCTTCCTGCCTGCCTTCCTTCCTGCCTTCCTTCCTGCCTTCCTTCCTGCCATCCTTCCTGCCTGCCTGCCTTCCTTCCTGCCTGCCCTCCTTCCTGCCTGCCTTCCTTCCTGCCTTCCTTCCTGCCTTCCTTCCTGCCATCCTTCCTGCCTGCCTGCCTTCCTACCTGCCTTCCTTCCTTCCTTCCTTCCTGCCTTCCTGCCTGCCTTCCTTCCTGCCTGCCTGCCTGACTTCCTGCCTGCCTGCCTTCTTTTCTTTCTGCCCTCCTGCCCGCCTTCCTGCCTACATTCCTACCTACCTGCCTTCCCAGCTGCCTTCCTTCCTTCCTGCCTTCATTCTTCCCTCCCTCCCTCCCTCCCTCCCTCCCTCCCTCCCTCCCTCCCTCCCTCCTCCCTCCCTCCCTCCCTCCCTCCCTCCCTCCCTCCCTCCCTTCCTCCCTCCCTCCCTCCCGCCTACCTGCCTACCTGCCTGCCTTCCTGCCTGCCTTA
>NW_026709011.1:44949-92734 GCF_030490865.1 Poecile atricapillus | reverse complement strand
TGAAAAGCACCAGCAGGCGCAAGGCAAAGACCCCTGCGAGGCCCAGGGGGAGCGTGGAGAGCAGCCCCCGGTGCCTGGAGTGGGAGAGAAGCGGGAGGGAGGTCCTGGAGGACACAGGGATCCTGGAGGACACAGGGATCCTGGAGACCACCGTCACTGGCCACGAAAAGCGGGACAGAGAGCAGAAGGGGGGGCGTGGAGCCCACCACGGAGCCCCAGGAGGGCCCGGAGCCCACCCCCACTGCCTGTGTGGGGCAGAGCCGGGGCGGCCCCGGGCTCCCGGATCTCCTGGGGGTCCCGGAGCCCGCGGGGGTCCCGGTCCCCAAGGAGCACGTGGCCGAGGAGAGCGCGGTGATCTCCCTGGACGAGGACGAGGAGGAGGAGGAGGAGGAGCGGGACGAAGGCCCGGGGCGGTACCTGGCGGCGCTGGAGGCCGTGCAGCTGGAGCTGGAGGCCGTGGAGGAGGAGGCTGCTCGAGCCTTTCGCCGCCTCCGCGCCCGCTTCTGCCTCCGCCGCCGGCCGCACCTGCAGCACCGCAACCGCCTCATCCAGCACATCCCCGGCTTCTGGGTCACTGCTGTATCCTTGGGGGGCTGCACTTTGGGGGGGCAGGGGGGCGTGTGGGGAGTTCTGGATCTTTCCTTGACGCCGCCATCCCCCAGTTCCTGAACCACCCGCAGCTCTCGGCCATGATCAGCGACCGCGACGAGGACGCGCTGAGCTACATGACGAGCCTGCAGGTGCCTGGGGGGGTTTTGGGGGGGTTTTGGGGGGCGATTCGGGGCCGTGTGACCCCCCAAGGTAACAGCCCTGGGCCCACAGGTGGAGGAGTTTGGCCAGAGCCGCCCCGGGTGCCGCATCCGCTTCTTCTTCAGCGTCAACCCCTATTTCCAGAACGACGTCGTGGCCAAGGAGTTCGTGCGCAGCCCCTCGGGTGGGTGACGGGGACGGGGGGCTTCGAACGGCCCCAGGAGGGGTCTGGGGGCTCCAGAGTGACCCCCCCACGTCCTGTCCCTCCTCCCAGGTCACCTCGTGTCCCACTCGACCCCGATCCGGTGGTGGCAGGGCCAGGACCCCCGGTCCCGCTCCCACAAGGGCCCCCCGGCCCCCCGAAGCTTCTTCGCGTGGTTTGGGGATCACAGCTTCCCTGCGGGGGACCGTGTGGCCGAGGTGAGCTCCCAGTGCCACCTCCCAGTGCTCCCAGTGACCCCTCCCAGTGCTCCCAGCACCCCCCTGACCTCCCCATCTCCACCCAGATCATCAAGGAGGAGCTTTGGCCCAACCCGCTCCAGTTCTACCTGCTGGGGGAGGGCGCCGAGGGCCCCCCTGACAGGTGAGCTGTGCCCAGGGGGGTTTGAGGGGGTCCAGGGGGGGAACCCCAAACCTGGAACACTCACAGGGGGGTTTGGGGGGGTCTGGGGGGGGAACCCCAACCCTTGAACACTCCCTGGGGGGTTTGGGGGGGTCTGGGGGGGGAACCCCAACCCTTGAACACTCCCTGTGGGGTTTGGGGGGGTCCAGGGTGGGGGGAACCCCAACCCTTGAACACTCCCTGTGGGGTTTGGGGGGGTCTGGGGGGGATCCCCAACCCTTGAACACTCCCTGGGGGGTTTGGGGGGGGTCTGGGGGGGGATCCCCAACCCTTGACCGCTCCCTGGGGGGTTTGGGGGGGTCTGGGGGGGGAACCCCAACCCTTGAACACTCCCTGTGGGGTTTGGGGGGGTCCAGGGGGGGAACCCCAAACCTTGAACACTCCCTGTGGGGTTTGGGGGGGTCTGGGGGGGGAACCCCAACCCTTGAACACTCCCTGGGGGGTTTGGGGGGGTCTGGGGGGGAACCCCGACCCTTGAATGCTCCCTGTGGGGTCCAGGGGGGGAACCCCAACCCTTGACCGCTCCCTGTGGGGTTTGGGGGGGTCTGGGGGGGGAACCCCAACCCTTGACCTCTCCCTGCGCAGCGAGAGCGGCGAGGACTGCGTGGTGATCCTGGATGACGATGAGGATGTGCAGGAGATCCCGGATGACGGCGATGGTGAGTGACCCCCCCCTACCCTGGGGGGACCCCAGAACTCCTCACCCGAGGAAATGGGGGGCTGGGACCCCTCCAGAGTCCCCTTGGAAGGGGAGTTGGGGTCATTTTGTGCCCCCCAACCCCCCCTCCAGGCAGTGGCGTGGAAGAGATCCCGACTGAGGAGCCCCCCAACCCCCCCGTGGGACAGAAGGACCCCAGCAGGGGCAGAATTTAATTGGGGGGGGGGATTTGGGGGTGCTGCACATCTCCACCCCCCACTCCCCCCCTCAGCATTGCGGGTAACGAGGGGCTGGGGGCCCCCAACACAGCTCAGGGTGTTTGAAGGCCTTTCACCCCCCCCTTCCCCCCCAAACCTTTCAGGAGCCCCCCCCCTCCAGGGACCTGGGGGGTGGGGGGGGTCCCCCTAAATCCTTTCCCCCCCCCTCACCACACACAAGGGGAGAAACACAACCATTTCCTGACCATTTTTGTACATGTTGGGTTAAAAAACTTGTAAAATTTCCTTTTTATATCTAAAAATATATTATAATAAAGAGAAAGTTTTAAGAGATTCAGAAACCGAACCCCAAGGGGTCGGGGAGGATTTTGGGGTGATTTTACTGCCCTGGTGTTGGGGTGAGGGGCTCCCCTGGCTCTGGGAGTGCCTCAGTGTCCCCCCAGCCCCACAAAGAGGGGGGAGTCACCCCCATGGAGCCCCCCCGGTACCGGTACCGACCACCCCAACAGAACCGGTTCCCTCCTCAGACCCCCCAAATCCGCTCCTGGTACCCCCAAAACCCATCCCAGTGCAAGACCCCTCCTCACACCCCCCCCCCCCTCCTCCGGTGCCGCTTCCCCCCGACCCCCATGACCTCCCTCCCGTTCCCGGTGCTCCGGAACCCCCCACATCCAGCCCGGTACCGGAACCCCCCCCGCCTCCGGTGGCTCCCCGAGCTCCGCCAACCCCGGGAAACGGAACCGCGGCTTCCCGAACCCTGGGGGAGATGGGCGGGGGAGGAAATCGCCTCCGGAGCGGGGCCCGGCTCCGTTCCCGCTGCCCAGGCGCCGCTCCGGTGCCGGTGCCAATCCCGGTTCCGGTTCCGATCCGGGTCCCGGTTCCGATTCCGGTCCCGGTTCTGATCCCGGTTCCGATCCCGGTCCCGGTTCCCCCCCCAGCAGCGGCGCCGGTTCCTCCCCTCCGCAAGGCGGCGCCATCGCCGCGCGTCTCCGCCAATCAGCGGCCGGATCCCGGCGCGAGCCGCGCCTCCACCAATCAGCGGCCGAGATCGGCTGAGGCCACGCCCCCGCGGCACCGCCCAGCGGCAGAGGGGCGTGGCCAAAGCAAAGCCCCGCCCCCAGCCCGCGGGGAGGGGGGCGAGACCCCCCCGAGACCCCCCAAAAAAGGGAGGAGCCCCCCCGAGACCCCCCAAAAAGGGAGGAGCCCCCCCCGAGACCCCCCAAAAAGGGAGGAGCCCCCCCGAGACCCCCCCCAAAAAGGGAGGAGCCCCCCCGAGACCCCCCCAAAAAGGGAGGAGCCCCCCCCGAGACCCCCCAAAAAGGGAGGAGCCCCCCCGAGACCCCCCCAAAAAGGGAGGAGCCCCCCCGAGACCCCCACAAAAAGGGAGGAGCCCCCCCGAAAAGGGAGGAGCCCCCCCTGAGACCCCCCCAAAAAGGGAGGAGCCCCCCCCGAGCAGGGTCACACACACAGACACGGCCAGGCTGGACACCGAGGGGCTTTTACTGCCCCCCAAAAGCACCAAGGGGGGGCCCGGGGGGGGCCCGGGGGGGGGTCCCAGGGATTTTGGGGGGTCTCCCGGGGGTCGCTACGAGGCGGAGTCGGAGGCCTCGGAGCTGTCCTTGACGTCGGTGCTCTCGGTGGTCTCGCTGACCTCGCTGACGTCTTTGCTGTCGCCCCCCCCGTCCTCGTGGTGGGGTCCCGGGGGGGGGGTGCGGGGGGGGCCCCCCCGAGCCGCAGACCCCATCCCCACTCCGGGGGGGCTCGGCGGGGGCGGGGGGCCGGCCCCGCTCCTTCTGCTCCAGCTGCTTCCTCAGCTGGGCGGGCACAGAGGCGTTACCGGGGGTCCTGGGGGGGGGGGGGAAGCCCCCCAGGAGGGTTTGGGGGTCCCTGGGGGGGGGGGTGAAGCCCCCCAGGAGGGTTTGGGGGTCCCTGGGAGGGGGTGGAAGCCCCCCAGGAGGGTTTGGGGGTCCCGGGGTGGGCAGTGGAAGCCCCCAGGAGGGTTTGGGGGTCCCGGGGGGGTTGTTGAAGCCCCCCAGGAGGGTTTGGGGGTCCCGGGGGGGGCAGTGGAAGCCCCCCAGGAGGGTTTGGGGGTCCCTGGGGGGGGTTGGAGCCCCCAGGAGGGTTTGGGGGTCCCTGGGTGGGGATGGAAGCCCCCAGGAGGGTTTGGGGGTCCCTGGGGGGGATTGAAGCCCCCCAGGAGGGTTTGGGGGTCCCGGGGAGGGGTGGAAGCCCCCAGGGAGGGTTTGGGGGTCCCGGGGGGGCAGGGGGGGCTGTACCTCATCGGCCATTTGGGTCAGGTCCCGTTTCATGGCGTAGGCGTCCTCCCCGTCCGCGTAGTACTTGGGCTCCACCTCGCTGATCCTGGGGGGCGTTTTATCCCCTCACGGGGTGCCTGACCCCCCCAAACCCCCCCAGGGACCCCCCAAACCCCCCCATTTCCTCCCACAGCCCCCCCAAACGCCCCCAGCCCGGCCCCACTCACTGGAAGTTGAGGGTGTTGGAGTAGAGGTGCAGCGCTGCCCGGTTGCTGCCGAGGGAGGATGAAGGGGGGGGGTTATTTTGGGGGTGTTTTGGGGGTGTTCCCGGGGGTCTGGGGGGGGGAATTGGGGGGGGTCTCACCTCTTGCGGACGTGCAGGGAGACGTATTTGGCGTTGAAGTTCTCGATCATGGCCCGGGACGCCTGGTCCATGAGCTTCTGTGCCAGCCCCAGGCGCCGGTGCGAGCGTTTCACCGCCTGCGGGGGCCCCACGCGGGCTGGGACACCCCGAAAACACCCCGGGGACCCCAAAAACACCCCAAAAACACCCCCGGGACCCCAAAAACACCCCCAGGGACCCCAAAAACACCCGAAAAACATCCCCGGGAACCCCAAAAACACCCCAAAAACACCCCGGGGACCTCAAAAACACCCCAAAAACACCCCCGGGGACCCCAAAAACACCCCCAAGGACCCCAAAAACACCCCAAAAACACCCCGGGGACCCCAAAAACACCCCCAGGGACCCCAAAAACACCCCGGGGACCCCAAAAACACCCCAAAAACACCCCCGGGGACCCCAGAAACACCCCCAGGGACCCAAAAACACCCCCGGGGACCCCAAAAACACCCCCGGGAACCCCAAAACATCCCCGGGGACCCCAAAAACACCCCCGGGAACCCCAAAAACACCCCTGGGAACCCCAAAAACACCCCAAAAACACCCCGGGGACCCCAAAACCACCCCCAGGGACCCCAAAAACACCCCGGGGACCCCAAAAACACCCCCGGGAACCCAAAAACACCCCTGGGAACTCCAAAAACACCCCAAAAACACCCCCGGGGACCCCAAAAACACCCCCGGGGACCCCAAAAACACCCCCGGGGACCCCAAAAACACCCCCGGGAACCCCAAAACACCCCCAGGGACCCCAAAAACACCCCTGGGAACCCCAAAAACACCCCGGGGACCCCAAAAACACCCCGGGAACCCCAAAACATCCCCGGGGACCCCAAAAATGCCCCCAGGGACCCCAAAAACACCCCTGGGAACCCCAAAAACACCCCAAAAACACCCCCGGGGACCCCAAAAACACCCCCGGGGACCCCAAAAACACCCCCGGGAACCCCAAAACACCCCCAGGGACCCTAAAAACACCCCCGGGAACCCCAAAAACACCCCAAAAACACCCCGGGGACCCCAAAAACACCCCCGGGGACCCCAGAAACACCCCCAGGGACCCCAAAAACACCCCCGGGGGCCCCAAAAACACCCCCAGGGACCCCAAAAACACCCCCGGGAACCCCAAAAACACCCCTGGGAACCCCAAAAATGCCCCCGGGAACCCCAAAAACACCCCAAAAACACCCCGGGGACCCCAAAAACACCCCCTGGGACCCCAAAACATCCCCGGGGACCCCAAAACATCCCCGGGAACCCCAAAAACACCCCCGGGGACCCCAAAAACACCCCTGGGAACCCCAAAAATGCCCCCAGGGACCCTAAAAACACCCCCAGGGACCCGAAAAACACCCCAAAAACACCCCCGGGGACCCCAAAAACACCCCCAGGGACCCCAAAAACACCCCGGGGACCCCAAACACACCCCAAAAACACCCCGGGGACCCCAAAAACACCCCGGGGACCCCAAAAACATCCCCGGGGACCCCAAAAACACCCCCGGGAACCCCAAAAACACCCCAAAAACACCCCCAGGGACCCCAAAAACACCCCCGGGAACCCCAAAAACACCCCCAGGGACCCCAAAAACAGCCCGGGGACCCCAAAAACACCCCCAGGGACCCTAAAAACACCCCCAGGGACCCCAAAAACACCCCCGGGAACCCAAAAACACCCCGGGAACCCCAAAAACACCCCAAAAACACCCCCGGGGACCCCAAAAACACCCCCGGGGACCCCAAAAACACCCCAAAAACACCCCGGGGACCCCAAAAACATCCCCAGGGACCCCAAAAACACCCCCGGGAACCCCAAAAACACCCCAAAAACACCCCGGGGACCCCAAAACCACCCCCAGGGACCCCAAAAACACCCCGGGGACCCCAAAAACACCCCCGGGAACCCAAAAACACCCCTGGGAACTCCAAAAACACCCCAAAAACACCCCCGGGGACCCCAAAAACACCCCCGGGGACCCCAAAAACACCCCCGGGAACCCCAAAACACCCCCAGGGACCCCAAAAACACCCCTGGGAACCCCAAAAACACCCCGGGGACCCCAAAAACACCCCGGGAACCCCAAAACATCCCCGGGGACCCCAAAAATGCCCCCAGGGACCCCAAAAACACCCCTGGGAACCCCAAAAACACCCCAAAAACACCCCCGGGGACCCCAAAAACACCCCCGGGGACCCCAAAAACACCCCCGGGAACCCCAAAACACCCCCAGGGACCCTAAAAACACCCCCGGGAACCCCAAAAACACCCCAAAAACACCCCGGGGACCCCAAAAACACCCCCGGGAACCCAAAAACACCCCCAGGGACCCCAAAAACACCCCTGGGAACCCCAAAAATGCCCCCACACCCCCAGATGGCCCCACACTGGCCCTGGAAAAGCCCCCAAAGCCTCAGAAGCCCTTAAAGAGCCACCAAAACTCTCTGAGCTCGCCCCAAACCCCTCAAGTGACCCCAAAGCGCACCCCAAGCTCTCTGAGCCCCCCAAAAACCCTCAGGGGTGACCCCCGAGTGCTCAGGCTCCCCCCAGGAGCCCCCTCCCCACCCTGAGACCCCAGAGCCCCCCCAGGAGCCCCCTCCTCACCCTGAGGTGACCCCAGAGCCCCCCCAGGAGCCCCCTCCCCACCCTGAGGTGACCCCAGAGCCCCCCCAGGAGCCCCCTCCCCACCCTGAGGTGACCCCAGAGCCCCCCCAGGAGCCCCCTCCTCACCCTGAGGTGACCCCAGAGCCCCCCCAGGAGCCCCCTCCCCACCCTGAGACCCCAGAGCCCCCCCAGGAGCCCCCTCCCCACCCCGAGACCCCAGAGCCCCCCCAGGAGCCCCCTCCCCACCCTGAGGTGACCCCAGAGCCCCCCCAGGAGCCCCCTCCCACACCCTGAGACCCCAGAGCCCCCCCAGGAGCCCCCTCCCCACCCCGAGACCCCAGAGACCCCCCAGGAGCCCCTCAAGGAACCCTCCCAAACCCTCAGGTGACCCCGGAGACCCCCAGGAGCCCCCTCCCCACCCTGAGGTGACCCCAGAGCCCCCCCAGGAGCCCCCTCCCCACCCTG
Organism: Poecile atricapillus; assembly: GCF_030490865.1. Classification (NCBI taxonomy): domain Eukaryota; kingdom Metazoa; phylum Chordata; class Aves; order Passeriformes; family Paridae; genus Poecile; species Poecile atricapillus. Next base: position 84,762 of record NW_026709011.1, on the reverse strand, counting down.
AGGTGACCCCGGAGCCCCCCCAGGAGCCCCCTCCCCACCCCGAGACCCCAGAGCCCCCCCAGGAGCCCCCTCCCCACCCTGAGGTGACCCCAGAGCCCCCCCAGGAGCCCCCTCCCCACCCTGAGGTGACCCCAGAGCCCCCCCAGGAGCCCCCTCCCACACCCTGAGACCCCAGAGACCCCCAGGAGCCCCTCAAGGAACCCTCCCACACCCTCAGGTGACCCCAGAGCCCCCCAGGAGCCCCCTCCCCACCCCGAGACCCCAGAGCCCCCCCAGGAGCCCCCTCCCCACCCTGAGACCCCAGAGCCCCCCCAGGAGCCCCCTCCCCACCCCGAGACCCCAGAGCCCCCCCAGGAGCCCCCTCCCCACCCTGAGACCCCAGAGCCCCCCCAGGAGCCCCCTCCCCACCCCGAGACCCCAGAGCCCCCCCAGGAGCCCCCTCCCCACCCCGAGACCCCAGAGCCCCCCCAGGAGCCCCCTCCCCACCCTGAGACCCCAGAGCTCCCCCAGGAGCCCCCTCCCCACCCTGAGACCCCAGAGCCCCCCCAGGAGCCCCCTCCCCACCCTGAGACCCCAGAGCCCCCCCAGGAACCCCCTCCCCACCCTGAGGTGACCCCAGAGCTCCCCCAGGAACCCCCTCCCCACCCTGAGACCCCAGAGCTCCCCCAGGAGCCCCCTCCCCACCCTGAGGTGACCCCAGAGCTCCCCCAGGAACCCCCTCCCCACCCTGAGACCCCAGAGCCCCCCCAGGAGCCCCTCAAGGAACCCTCCCACACCCTCAGGTGACCCCAGAGCCCCCCCAGGAGCCCCCTCCCCACCCTGAGGTGACCCCAGAGACCCCCAGGAGCCCCCTCCCCACCCTGAGACCCCAGAGACCCCCCAGGAGCCCCCTCCCCACCCTGAGGTGACCCCAGAGCCCCCCCAGGAGCCCCCTCCCCACCCTGAGACCCCAGAGACCCCCAGGAGCCCCCTCCCCACCCCAAGACCCCAGAGCTCCCCCTCCTCACCAGGGATGTGATGTGTCCGTGGGGGACGTCATCGGGATCCTCCTCCCTGCACGAGCACGGGGAGGGGGTGAGACCCCCCAGATCCCACCAGAAACCCCCCCAGACCCCCCCAGACCCCCAGATCCCACCAGAAACCCCCCCAGACCCCCCCAGACCCCCGGAGAAGGTGAGGAAGAGACCCCTCCCCACACTCACATCTTGGCCAGGACGTATCCCACGATCTTCCCGTTCTCATCCTCGGCGATGTAGGAGAGCTGAGGGGGGGGAGAGGGGTCAGGGGGGCTCTGGGGGGCAATTCCAGCTGTTCCTGGGGGAGGGAAAAGGATCCGGGGGGTCCCGGGGGTGGATCTGGGGGTCCCTGAGGGGGGGGAGCCAGGGGGTCCTGAGGGGGGAAATCACAAGGTCGGGGGGAAGGGATTCAGGGGGTCCTGGGGGTCCTGAGGGGGGATTGGGGGGTCCTGAGGGGTCCCGGGGGGTCCTGAGGGGGTCCCGGGGGTCCTGAGGGGGTCCCGGGGGTCCTGAGGGGGTCCCGGGGGTCCTGAGGGGGGATTGGGGGGTCCTGAGGGGTCCCGGGTGTCCCTGAGGGGGTCCCGGGTGTTTCTGAGGGGGTCCCGGGGGTCCTGAGGGGGGATTGGGGGGTCCTGAGGGGGTCCCGGGGGGTCCTGAGGGGTTCCGGGTGTCCCTGAGAGGATCCATGGGGTCCTGGGGGGGTCCCGGTGTCCCTGAGGGGGTCCCGGGGGTCCTGAGGGGGGATTGGGGAGTCCTGAGGGGGTCCTGCGGGTCCCTGAGGGGGTCCCGGGGGGGATTCGGGTCTCGGGGGTGTCCCAGGGAGGGTCCGGGGGTCCCTGAGGGGGTCCCGGGGGGGATTCGGGTCCCGGAGGGGATTCGGGGCCCGGGGGTGTCCCTGAGGGGGTCCCGGGGGGGATTCGGGGCCCCGGGGGTGTCCCTGAGGGGGTCCCGGGGGGGATTCGGGCCCCGGGGGGTGTCCCAGGGACGGGTCCGGCTGTTCCAGGGGGTCCCGGGGGGGATTCGGGCCCCGGGGGTGTCCCTGAGGGGGTCCCGGGGGGGATTCGGGCCCCGGGGGTGTCCCAGGGACGGGTTCGGCTGTTCCAGGGGGTCCCGGGGAGGATTCGGGGCCCGGGGGTGTCCCAGGGAGGGTCCGGGGGTCCCTGAGGGGGTCCCTGAGGGGGTCCCGGGGGGGATTCGGGGTCCCGGGGGGGATTCGGGCCCCGGGGGTGTCCCAGGGACGGGTCCGGCTGTTCCAGGGGGTCCCGGGGGTGTCCCTGAGGGGGTCCCTGAGGGGGTCCCGGGGGGGATTCAGGGCCCCGGGGGTGTCCCAGGGAGGGTCCGGGGGTCCCTGAGGGGGTCCCGGGGGGGATTCGGGGTCCCGGGGGGGATTCGGGGTCCCGGGGGTGTCCCAGGGAGGGTCCGGGGGTCCCGGGGGTGTCCCTGAGGGGGTCCCTGAGGGGGTCCCGGGGGGGATTCGGGGCCCCGGGGGTGTCCCAGGGAGGGTCCGGCTGTTCCAGGGGGTCCCGGGGGTGTCCCTGAGGGGGTCCCGGGGGGGATTCGGGTCCCGGGGGTGTCCCAGGGACGGGTCCGGCTGTTCCAGGGCCGCACCTGGGGCCAGGAGAGGCCGTGGTAGAAATAATATTTCATCTGGTAATTCTCGGGCAGGCAGAGCAGGTTACAGTGCTGCATGTTCATCAGGTCCTCGGGCTGCCGGGCGGCACCGGGACACCGGGAGTCACCCGGGGACACCGGGAGTCACCCCGGGACCGGCCCCGCCGCTCCCCAGCACCGGGCCGGGCCACCGGAGCCCCGTGCAGGGCCCGGTGTCCCCCTCAGAGCCCCGGAACTCCCCGCTTCCCCCGTCCGAGGCCCGCTACCGGTACCTCAGACACTCGTGAACCCCCAGCCCAGGGCCCGGGGCTCCCCTCACACGTCCCGGTATCACCGTCAGATCCCCCCCGCTCCCCGGGGCCGCCCACCCGCGCGTTCCGGATGTTCATGGCTGCGGCTCCCGGTGCCGCTCGCGATTCCCGGTCCCGATCCCGATCCCGATCCCGATCCCGATCCCGATCCCGATCCCGGTCCCGGTCCCGGTCCCGGTCCCGGCTCCGCTCCCGGTCCCCTCACGAGCCACTTCCGGCGGAAGTTCCTCCCCGACCAATCAGCGCTGAGCCCGCCCGCTCGTCCCGCCGGACTGACAGGCGCATCAGCCAATCAGCGACTAGTTCCGCGCGTGCTTCCCGCCCCTCCCGCTGCCCAATCACGTGTAGGGCTCTATTGATTGACAGCGATACGAGCCAATGGGGAGAGTCGGGAGGCGGGGCAGAGCAGGGCTCGGAGGCCACGTGGGCGAACACGCTTTATTGCGGTGGGGGAGGGGCGGGGGGGACTCCCGGGGGTTCCCACGCTCGGGGGGGGCTCGGGATGGACCCCCCCACACCTGGGCAGGGTCCCCATGGCGGGGTTTCGCCACTTCCTGAGCGGTGTCACAGCCACACTGCCGGGGTTTGTCCCCAGATCCAGGGGTGTCCCCGCTCGGGGTGGGGGTCGTGTCCACTCGGGGGGGTCGTGTCCACTCGGGGGGGGTCGTGTCCACTCAGGAAACATCGTCCGGTGTCCCCAGTCCTCGTCCCCGCAGCGTTCCCGTCCTGGAGTGTCCCTGGCGCGTGTCCATCCGCAGCGTCCATCCCCGCTGGGTCCCGGCGCGGCCGCTCCCCCTCCCCAAAATCCGGCCCGGGGGGTCTCCCCCGGCTCAGGGCTGCATCCGCAGGGCCCCGTCCAGCCTCACCACCTCCCCGTTGATCATGGGGTTCTCAGCCAGCGCCTGCACCAGGTGCGCGAACTCGGCCGGGTCCCCGAGGCGGGACGGGAACGGAACCTGCTGGCCCAGAAAGTTCCGAACCTTCTCGGGGAGCCCGGCCAGGAGCGGGGTGGAGAAGAGCCCTGGGGAGCCCCAAAAGCGAGGGGGGTGACTGGGGGAGCTCCCCCTCGCCCCCTGCCCGGCCCCAGCCGCCCCCAGACCCACCTGGGGCGATGGTGACCACGCGGATGCCGAGCGGCGCCAGGTCCCGGGCGATGGGCAGGGTCATGGCCACGATGCCGCCCTTGGAGGCCGAGTAGGCGGCTTGGCCGACCTGTGGGGAGGGTCTGTGACCACCGCAGGGTCCCCCCGAGCAGCCCCGGGGGTCCCGGGGGTCCCGGGGGTCCCTGACCTGCCCCTCGAAGGCGGCCACGCTGGCCGTGTTGACCACGAGCCCGCGGTGGCCGTCGGCGTCGGGCTGGTTGCGGCTCATGAGCTGCGCGCTCAGGCGGATCACGTTGAACGTCCCCACCAGGTTCACCTGCGGCACGAATTGGGGAGGGGGTCTTGGGGTGCCCCCCGTGCTGGGAACACCCCCAAGTGCCCACACCCATTGGGGAGGTCACCCCTGATCCACCGCACCGAGCACAGAGACCCCCGAGACCCCTGAGCCCCCCACTCACACTGATGACCCCCCAAGCCCCCCTGAAGCCCCCCGAAGCCCCCCACTCACATTGATGACCCCCCGAAGCCCCCCACTCACATTGATGACCCCCCGAAGCCCCCCACTCACATTGATGACCCCCTGAGCCCCCCACTCACACTGATGACCCCCCAAGCCCCCTGAAGCCCCCCACTCACATTGATGACCCCCCGAAGCCCCCCACTCACGTTGATGACCCCCCCCAAGCCCCCCACTCACGTTGATGACCCCCTGAGCCCCCCACTCACGATGATGACCTCTGGAGCCCCCCCGAAGCCCCCCACTCACGTTGATGACCCCCTGAAGCCCCCCACTCACCTTGAAGCCCCCCCAAAGCCCCCCACTCACGTTGATGACCCCCTGAGCCCCCCACTCACACTGATGACCCCCCAAGCCCCCGAAGCCCCCCACTCACGTTGAAGCCCCCCGAAGCCCCCCACTCACGTTGAAGCCCCCCCGAAGCCCCCCACTCACGTTGAAGCCCCCCCGAAGCCCCCCACTCACGTTGATGACCCCCCAAGCCCCCCGGAGCCCCCCACTCACACTGATGACCCCCTGAAGCCCCCCTGAGCCCCCCACTCACGTTGATGACCCCCTGAGCCCCCCACTCACGTTGACGACCCCCCAAAGCCCCCCACTCACGTTGATGACCCCCTGAGCCCCCCCAAAGCCCCCCACTCACGTTGAAGCCCCCCCGAAGCCCCCCACTCACGTTGATGACCCCCCAAGCCCCCCAAAGCCCCCCACTCACGTTGATGACCCCCAAAGCCCCCCACTCACGTTGACGACCCTCTGAAGCCCCCCACTCACGTTGATGACCCTCTGAGCCCCCCGAAGCCCCCCACTCACGTTGACGACCCCCTGAAGCCCCCCGAAGCCCCCCACTCACGTTGATGACCCCCCAAGCCCCCCTGAGCCCCCCACTCACGTTGATGACCCTCTGAAGCCCCCCACTCACACTGATGACCCCCCGAAGCCCCCTGAAGCCCCCCACTCACGTTGATGACCCCCCCAAGCCCCCTGAAGCCCCCCACTCACGTTGATGACCCCCCGAAGCCCCCCACTCACGTTGATGACCCCCTGAAGCCCCCCACTCACGTTGATGACCCCCCAAGCCCCCCTGAGCCCCCCTGAGCCCCCCACTCACGTTGATGACCCCTTGAGCCCCCCTGAAGCCCCCCACTCACGTTGATGACCCCCCGGAGCCCCCCACTCACGTTGATGACCCCCCGAAGCCCCCCGAAGCCCCCCACTCACGTTGATGACCCCCCAAGCCCCCCTGAAGCCTCCCCGAAGCCCCCCACTCACGTTGATGACCCTCTGAAGCCCCCCACTCACGTTGAAGCCCCCCGAAGCCCCCCACTCACGTTGATGACCCCCCGAAGCCCCCCACTCACGCTGATGACCCCCCGAAGCCCCCCACTCACGTTGACGACCCCCCAAAGCCCCCCACTCACGTTGAAGCCCCCCTGAAGCCCCCCACTCACGTTGATGACCCCCCTGAGCTCCCCACTCACGTTGATGACCCCCTGAGCCCCCCGAAGCCCCCCACTCACGTTGATGACCCTCTGAAGCCCCCCACTCACACTTATGACCCCCTGAAGCCCCCCGAAGCCCCCCACTCACGTTGACGACCCTCTGGAAATCCTCCAGCTCGTGCACTTTGTCCTTTTTGCTGTTGTAGGTCTTGACGGCGATGCCGATCCCGGCGCAGTTCACGGCCACGTCCAGGCGGCCAAAATTCTTCTGGGCCAGGGCCAGAGCGGCCCCCACGTCCTCGGGAGAGGTCACCTGGGGGGGAGGGGACCCCAGGGGAGGGGGGGTCACCTGGGGGGGAGGGGACCCCAGGGGGGGGGGGTCACCTGGGGGGGAGGGGACCCCAGGGGTCACCTGGGGGAGGGGGGGTCACCTGGGGGGGGAGGGGACCCCAGGGGAGGGGGGGTCACCTGGGGGGGGAGGGGCTGTCACCTGTACCTGCTCACATGGGGTCACCTGGGGGGGAGGGGACCCCAGGGGAGGGGGGGTCACCTGGGGGGGAGGGGACCCCAGGGGAGGGGGAGTCACCTGGGGGGGAGGGGACCCCAGGGGTCACCTGGGGGGGGAGGGGACCCCAGGGGAGGGGGAGGGGACCCCAGGGGAGGGGGGGTCACCTGGGGGGGGAGGGGACCCCAGGGGAGGGGGGGGGTCACCACTGGGGTCACGCTGGGTCACGGCTGCTGGGGCTGAGGTGGGCTCAGGGACACTGTGGGGTGACATCGGTGGGGTCGGGGTCACTGTGGGGTGACATCGGTGGGGTGACATCGCTGGGGTGACATCGGTGGGCTCAGGGTTGATGTCACTCATGGGGTCAAGGTGGCCCCGGATCAGGGGGGGCTCAAGGCAGCCCCCACCCGCTCAGGTGAGGCCACCCAAGGGACAAGGGGGTGTCCCCGGGGGTGTCCCAGGAGGGGGCGGGGTGGGGATGTCACCACCGAGGTCAAGGTCACCCCAAGTTCTCGCTCAAGGCCGTGCTGGCCCCATTTTTGGGGGGGGCTCGGGCTGGCCAAGGCCACCTATGGGGTGAGGGGGGGCTCCACACCCAGGTGTGACAGCACCGGGGGGGCCGGGGGTGACCCCAGGCTGATGTCCCCGGTGTCCGCGGTGTCCCCGGTGTCCCCGGGCCGGGGGGCTCCACACCCAGGTGTGACGGCACCGGCGGGGCCGGGGGTGACCCCAGGCTGATGCCCCCGGTGTCCCCGGTGTCCCCGGTGTCCCCGGGCCGGGGGGCTCCACACCCAGGTGTGACGGCACCGGGGGGTCCGGGGGTGACCCCAGGCTGATGTCCCCGGTGTCCCCGGTGTCCCCGGGCCGGGGGGCTCCACACCCAGGTGTGACAGCACCGGGGGGGCCGGGGGTGACCCCAGGCTGATGTCCCCGGTGTCCCCGGTGTCCCCGGGCCGGGGGGCTCCACACCCAGGTGTGACGGCACCGGGGGGGCCGGGGGTGACCCCAGGCTGATGTCCCCCGGTGTCCCCGGTGTCCCCGGTGTCCCCGGTGTCCCCGGGCCGGGGGGCTCCACACCCAGGTGTGACAGCACCGGGGGTGCCGGGGGTGACCCCACGCTGATGTCCCCGGTGTCCCCGGTGTCCCCGGTGTCCCCCCCGGTGCTCACATCGGCGGCGGCGAAGGCGCAGCGCTCCCCGAGCCCCCGGGCGAGCTGAGCCCCGGCGGACTCGGGCAGGTCCAGCAGCACCACCCGAGCCCCGCGCTCCAGCAGCCGCTCCACCGTGGCCCGGCCCAGCCCGGAGCCGCCGCCGGTCACCAGCGCCACCAGACCCTGCCCGGGGGGACACGGAGGGGTCAGCGGGGAGGGGAGACCCCCGCGCACACCCCCGGGGAGCCGGGAGGGGGGGTCCCGGTACCTTCACGCTGCGAATCGCCGCCATCGCCGCCGTCCGGCCAATGGATGCGGGGGGAGGAACCGGGGAGGGACCGGGAGGGACCGGGGAGGAACCGGGGGAGAGGGGAGGGACCGGGGAGGGACCGGGGAGGGACCGGGGGAGAGAGGAGGGAGCGGGAGGGACCGGGGGAGAGGGGAGGGACCGGGGGGAGAGGGGGGGGACCGGGGAGGGACCGGGGGAGAGGGGAGGGAGCGGGGAGGGAGCGGGGAGGGACCGGGGGAGAGGGGAGGGACCGGGGAATTACCGGGGGACACCGGGGGCGGGACCGGGGAATTACCGGGGAATTACCGGGGGACACCGGGGGCGGGACCGGGGAATTACCGGGGAATTACCGGGGAATTACCGGGAAATTACCGGGGGACACCGGGGGCGGGACCGGGGAATTACCGGGAAATTACCGGGGAATTACCGGGGAATTACCGGGGGACACCGGGGGCGGGACCGGGGAATTACCGGGGAATTACCGGGAAATTACCGGGGGACACCGGGGGCGGGACCGGGGAATTACCGGGGAATTACCGGGGAATTACCGGGGGACACCGGGGAGGACAGCGGGGCTGCAGCCCCGGGGGTGGGACGGGCGGGGGGGGCGGGGAACACGAGCGGGGAGCCCCGGGGGGGTTGAGGGGGGGTCCGGGAGCTGCCCCGGCCCGGGGGGACCCGAGGCGTTGAGGGTCCCATGGGGGGGTCCCGGTCCCTTTTCCTCCTCATCCCCAGGACTGACCCCTCCCCAAAGAGAGACGGGGCTGAGACCTTCGAGGGGAGGGGGACCCCAAAAAAGGGGCCGGGGACCCCCGAGGGGACAAGAGGCGGTTCCAAATCCCCGGACTGGGATTCCCAGGGGGGGAAAATTCCAGCCCCCCTCCCCAAAAAAGGGGTCGGGATCGGGACCCCGGAGCACAAGATCGGCCGGGGAGGGGAGGGGAGGATTGGGGGGGTCCGGGATGGAGCCCCCCACCCCGGGGAAGGCCCCAGGACCCCCGGAGGTGCCGGGGGTGACGTTCCCCGGGGGGGCCCCGCTGGCCGTGCCCCGGCCCTCCCCGCCCGGCCCCCGGCCAGGGTATAACGTTACCGGCGACCTTCCCGGGGGGCACCGCCAGCGCCGCTCATGGAGGAGAAAACCCCCAAAATCCCCGGTACGGGGGGGTCCGGAACGGGGGGGGGACACCGGCGGTGACACCGAGCGGGGGAGGGGCAGGGACACGGCGGTGACACCGGAGCGGCGGACAGGGACCCCCCCCACGCACCCCCAAAAAAGAGTGGGTGCCCCCTTTGCACCCCCCGAGCGAGACCGGGATTAAAGTGGGGGCGGCGGAATTTGGGGAGGGGGGGACACACGCTGAGGGGGGGGGGAATCCCCCCAAAGTCACCCCCGGGGGTCCACGGGGAGGGATCCCCCCCTCAGGACACCCAGCTTGGGGTGCAGGGGGGATTTGGGGGGGGTCTGGGGGGGGTTGAGAGCGCTGTAACCCCCCCCTCAAACGCCCCCTCCTCAGCCTCGGTGCCCCAGTTCACCAACTGCCCCACCATGGTGATACTGGTGGGGTTACCTGCCCGCGGCAAGACCTACATCTCCCGAAAACTCACCCGGTACCTCAACTGGATCGGGACCCCCACACGGGGTGAGTGATTGGGGACCCCCCTGAGACCCCCACCCACACGGGGTGAGTGATCCTGGGGACCCCCCTGAGCCCCCCACCCCGACACCCACACGGGGTGAGTGATTCCGGGGTTCGGGGGGTCCCCCGAGACCCCCACACCGACCCCCACACGGGGTGAGTGATTCTGGGGACCCCCTGAGACCCCCACACCGACCCCCACACGGGGTGAGTGATTCCGGGGACCCCCTGAGACCCCCACCCACACGGGGTGATTCTGGGGACCCCCTGAGACCCCCACACCGACCCCCACACGGGGTGAGTGATTCTGGGGACCCCCTGAGCCCCCCACCCCGACACCCACACGGGGTGAGTGATTGGGGACCCCCCTGAGACCCCCACACCGACCCCCACACGGGGTGAGTGACTGGGGACCCCCCTGAGACCCCCACCCCGACACCCACACGGGGTGAGTGATTCTGGGGACCCCCTGAGACCCCCACCCACACGGGGTGAGTGATTCTGGGGACCCCCCGAGACCCCCACCCACACGGGGTGAGTGATTCCGGGGACCCCCTGAGACCCCCACACCGACCCCCACACGGGGTGAGTGATTTCGGGGTTCTGGGGGGCTCCTGGGCGGTTCTGGGGTCCCCCTGAGCCCCCCAAGGACCCGGGGTGAGTGATTCTGGGGTGCGAGGGGACCCCTGAGACCCCCACCCACACGGGGTGAGTGATTTCGGGGTTCTGGGGTCCCCCTGAGCCCCCCAAGGACACGGGGTGAGTGATTTCGGGGTTCGGGGGGACCCCCTGAGACCCCCAAGGACCCGGGGTGAGTGATTTTGGGGTTCTGGGGGGGCTCCTGGGCGGTTCGGGGATCCCCCTGAGCCCCCCAAGGACACGGGCTGAGTGATTTCGGGGTTCTGGGGTCCCCCTGAGCCCCCCAAGGACACGGGCAGAGTGATTTCGGGGTTCTGGGGGGCTCCCGGGGGTTCAGGGGTCCCCCCACGGACAGGGGGTGATTTCGGGGTTCTGGGGGGCTCCTGGGCGGTTCTGGGGTCGCCCTGAGACCCCCAAGGACACGGGGTGGGTGATTTTGGGGTGCGGGGGGGCTCCTGGGCGGTTCGGGGATCCCCCTGAGCCCCCCAAGGACACGGGCTGAGTGATTTCGGGGTTCGGGGGTCCCCCTGAGCCCCCCAAGGACCCGGGGTGAGTGATTTTGGGGTTCGGGGATCCCCCTGAGCCCCCCAAGGACACGGGGTGAGTGATTTCGGGGTTCTGGGGGGCTCCTGGGCGGTTCTGGGGTCCCCCTGAGCCCCCCAAGGACCCGGGGTGAGTGATTCTGGGGTGCGAGGGGACCCCTGAGACCCCCACCCACACGGGGTGAGTGATTTCGGGGTTCTGGGGTCTCCTGGGCGGTTCTGGGGTCCCCCTGAGCCCCCCAAGGACCCGGGGTGAGTGATTTCGGGGTTCGGGGGGACCCCTGAGACCCCCAAGGACACGGGCTGAGTGATTTCGGGGTTCTGGGGTCCCCCTGAGCCCCCCAAGGACACGGGGTGAGTGATTTCGGGGTTCTGGGGGGCTCCCGGGGGTTCAGGGGTCCCCCCACGGACAGGGGGTGATTTCGGGGTTCTGGGGGGCTCCTGGGCGGTTCTGGGGTCCCCCTGAGCCCCCCCCGGCCCCTCCACAGTGTTCAACGTGGGTGAATACCGCAGGGAAGCCGTCCCCAGATACAAAAACTACGAATTTTTCCGTCACGATAACCCCGAGGGGGTGGAAATCCGCAGGTCAGAGTCGGGGGGGGGACGGGGGGGTGAATTTGGGGTTTTTTGGGGTGAATTTGGGGGGGGTCCGAGCTGAGAGAGCCGAACCCCCAAACCCCAAACCCGCAGGCACTGTGCCCTGGCTGCCCTGAAGGACGTGCGCTCCTACCTGAGCTCCGAGGAGGGGCAGGTGGCGGTAAGAGACCCCTCCCCACCAAAGAAAAATTAACATAAAAATAAAAATCCAATCATTAAAATAATTTAATTCATTAAAAATAATTAAATATCTGAGGAGGGGAGGGGTGTTTAAATTTCTCCCCAAGGTGTTCGATGCCACCAACACGACGCGGGAACGCCGGGACACGATCCTGCAGTTCGCCAAGGAAAACGGGTACAAGGTAAAACGGGGGGCGGGAGGGGGTTTGGGGGGGCTTTAGGGGTTCGGGGGGGTCTCAGAGATGTTTTGGGGGGGGTCTCAGCTGTTTTGGGGGTCTCGGAGCTGTTTTGGGAGGGGTCTCAGAGCTGCTGGGGGGGTTTAAGGGGTTGGGGGCAGTCTCAGAGCTGCTTTGGGGGTCTCAGAGCTGTTTTGGGGGTCTCAGAGCTGTTTTGGGGGTCTCAGAGCTGCTGGGGGGGGTCTCAGAGCTGCTTTGGGGGGGTCTCAGCTGTTTTGGGGGGGTCTCAGAGCTGTTTTGAGGGTCTCAGAGCTGCTGGGGGGGGTCTCAGAGCTGTTTTGGGGGGGTCTCAGAGCTGCTCTGGGGGTCTCGGAGCTGTTTTGGGGGGTCTCAGAGCTGCTGGAGGGGGTCTCAGAGCTGTTTTGGGGGGGTCTCAGCTGTTTTGGGGGTCTCAGAGCTGCTCTGGGGGGGTCTCAGCTGTTTTGGGGGTCTCAGAGCTGCTGGGGGGGGTCTCAGAGCTGTTTTGGGGGTCTCGGAGCTGCTTTGGGGGGATCTCAGAGCTGTTTTGGGGGTCTCAGAGCTGTTTTGGGGGGGTCTCGGAGCTGCTTTGGGGGGGTCTCAGAGCTGCTGGGGGGGTCTCGGAGCTGCTTTTGGGGGTCTCAGAGCTGCTGGGGGGGTCTCGGAGCTGCTTTGGGGGTCTCGGAGCTGCTTGGGGGGGTCTCAGAGCTGTTTTGGGGGGTCTCGGAGCTGCTTTGGGGGGGTCTCAGAGCTGTTTTGGGGGTCTCGGAGCTGCTTTGGGGGTCTCAGAGCTGCTTTGGGGGTCTCAGAGCTGTTTGGGGGGGTCTCAGAGCTGTTTTGAGGGTCTCAGAGCTGCTTTGGGGGTCTCAGAGCTGTTTTGGGGGTCTCAGAGCTGTTTTGGGGGGTCTCAGAGCTGCTGGGGGGGGGTCTCAGAGCTGTTTTGGGGGGGTCTCAGCTGTTTTGGGGGGGTCTCAGAGCTGCTTTGGGGGTCTCGGAGCTGCTTTGGGGGGGTCTCAGAGCTGCTTTGGGGGTCTCAGCTGTTTTGGGGGGGTCTCGGAGCTGTTTTGGGGATCTCAGATGCTTGGGGGGGTCTCAGAGCCGTTTTGGGGGGGTCTCAGAGCCGTTTTGGGGGGGTCTCAGAGCTGCTGGGGGGGTCTCAGAGCTGTTTTGGGGGGGTCTCAGAGCTGCTTTGGGGGTCTGAGAGCTGTTTTGGGGGTGTCACAGTGAGGGGTGTGGCACTGTTTTGGGGGTGTCACAGCGATGGGGAGGGGGAGCCACCGGTGCCCCCCCTTTTCCCCCCAGGTTCTGTTTGTCGAGTCCGTCTGTGATGACCCCGCCATCATCGAGGAGAACATCAAGGTGAGGGCCCCGCCCGTGCCCCCCAAAAATCCCCGCACCCCCAAATCCTGGGGGGGCTGGGGGAGCTGCCCACGCCCCCCAATAATCCCCTGCACCCCCAAATCCTGGGGGGTCTGGGGGGGCCGCCTGTGCCCCCCAATAATTCCTGCACCCCAAATCCTGGGGGGGCTGCCCGTGCCCCCCAAAAATTCCTGCACCCCAAATCCTGGGGGGAGCCGCCTGTGACCCCCAAAAATCCCTGCACCCCCAAATCCTGGGGGGAGCCGCCTGTGTTCCCCAAAAATCCCTGCACCCCAAATCCTGGGGGGAGCCGCCTGTGCCCCCCAAAAATCCCTGCACCCCAAATCCTGAGGGAGCCGCCTGTGCCCCCCAATAATCCCCACACTCCAAATCCTGGGGGGAGCCGCCCGTGCCCCCCTAAAATCCCCACACCCCAAATCCTGGGGGGGCTGGGGGGAGCCGCCTGTGCTCCCCAAAATCCCTGCACCCCAAATCCTGGGGGGGCCGCCTGTGCCCCCCAAAAATCCCTGCACCCCCAAATCCTGGGGGGAGCTGCCCATGCCCCCCAATAATCCCTGCACCCCAAATCCTGGGGGGGCCGCCTGTGCCCCCCAAAATCCCCGCACCCCCAAATCCTGGGGGGAGCCGCCTGTGCCCCCCAAAATTCCCCAAACCCCAAATCCTGGGGGGAGCCGCCCGTGCCCCCCAATAATCCCTGCACCCCAAATCCTGGGGGGGCCGCCTGTGACCCCCAATAATCCCCTGCACCCCAAATCCTGGGGGGAGCCACCTGTGCCCCCCAAAATCCCTGCACCCCCAAATCCTGGGGGGGCCGCCTGTGCCCCCCAATAATCCCCTGCACCCCAAATCCTGGGGGGAGCCGCCTGTGCCCCCCAAAATCCCCACACCCCAAATCCTGGGGGAGCTGGGGGGAGCCGCCTGTGCCCCCCCAAAATCCCTGCACCCCAAATCCTGGGGGTCTGAGGGGGCCGCCTGTGCCCCCCAATAATCCCCTGCACCCCCAAATCCTGGGGGAGCCGCCTGTGCCCCCCAAAAATCCCTGCACCCCAAATCCTGAGGGGTCTGGGGGAGCTGCCTGTGCCCCCCAATAATCCCCTGCACCCCAAATCCTGGGGGGGCCGCCTGTGACCCCCAATAATCCCCTGCACCCCCAAATCCTGGGGGGAGCTGCCCATGCCCCCCAATAATCCCCTGCACCCCAAATCCTGAGGGGGCCACCTGTGCCCCCCAAAATCCCTGCACCCCCAAATCCTGGGGGGAGCCGCCTGTGCCCCCCAAAAATCCCCACACCCCCAAATCCTGGGGGAGCCGCCTGTGCCCCCCAATAATCCCTGCACCCCAAATCCTGAGGGGTCTGGGGGAGCTGCCTGTGCCCCCCAATAATCCCCTGCACCCCAAATCCTGGGGGGAGCCGCCTGTGCCCCCCAAAAATCCCCACACCCCAAATCCTGGGGGGGCCGTCTGTGCCCCCCAAAATCCCCGCACCCCAAATCCTGGGGGAGCCGCCTGTGACCCCTAAAATCCCTGCACCCCAAATCCTGGGGGGGCCGCCTGTGCCCCCCAAAAATCCCTGCACCCCAAATCCTGGGGGAGCTGCCTGTGCCCCCCAAAATCCCTGCACCCCCAAATCCTGGGGGAGCCGCCTGTGCCCCCCAAAAATCCCTGCACCCCAAATCCTGGGGGGGCTGGGGGGGCCGTCTGTGCCCCCCAATAATCCCCTGCACCCCCAAATCCGCAGCAAGTGAAGCTGAGCAGCCCCGATTACAAAGGCCGAGCCCAGGACGAGGCCGTGGCCGATTTCCTCAAACGCATCGAGTGCTACAAGGCCACCTACGAACCCCTGGATGATGAACTGGACAGGTGAGAGCATTATGGGATGGACAGGTGAGCACGATGATGGGATGGACAGGTGAGAGCATTATGGGATGGACAGGTGAGCACGATGATGGGATGGACAGGTGAGCACGATGATGGGATGGACAGGTGAGCATTATGGGATGGACAGGTGAGCACGATGATGGGATGGACAGGTGAGCATTATGGGATGGACAGGTGAGCATTATGGGATGGACAGGTGAGCACCATGGGATGGACAGGTGAGCATTATGGGATGGACAGGTGAGCACTATGGGATGGACAGGTGAGCATTATGGGATGGACAGGTGAGCACCATGGGATGGACAGGTGAGCATTATGGGATGGACAGGTGAGCACGATGATGGGATGGACAGGTGAGCATTATGGGATGGACAGGTGAGCACGATGATGGGCTGCACAGGTGAGCACCATGGGATGGACAGGTGAGCACGATGATGGGATGGACAGGTGAGCATTATGGGATGGACAGGTGAGCATTATGGGATGGACAGGTGAGCACGATGATGGGATGGACAGGTGAGCATTATGGGATGGACAGGTGAGCATTATGGGATGGACAGGTGAGCACGATGATGGGATGGACAGGTGAGCATTATGGGATGGACAGGTGAGCATTATGGGATGGACAGGTGAGCACGATGATGGGATGGACAGGTGAGCATTATGGGATGGACAGGTGAGCATTATGGGATGGACAGGTGAGCATTATGGGATAGACAGGTGAGCACGATGATGGGATGGACAGGTGAGCACGATGATGGGATGGACAGGTGAGCATTATGGGATGGACAGGTGAGCACGATGGGATGGACAGGTGAGCATTATGGGATGGACAGGTGAGCACGATGATGGGATGGACAGGTGAGCATTATGGGATGGACAGGTGAGCACGATGATGGGCTGGACAGGTGAGCACCAGGGGCTGGACAGGTGAGCACCATGGGATGGACAGGTGAGCATTATGGGATGGACAGGTGAGCACCATGAGCTGGACAGGTGAGCACGATGATGGGATGGACAGGTGAGCATTATGGGATGGACAGGTGAGCACGATGATGGGATGGACAGGTGAGCATTATGGGATGGACAGGTGAGCATTATGGGATGGACAGGTGAGCACGATGATGGGATGGACAGGTGAGCATTATGGGATGGACAGGTGAGCATTATGGGATGGACAGGTGAGCACGATGATGGGATGGACAGGTGAGCATTATGGGATGGACAGGTGAGCATTATGGGATGGACAGGTGAGCACGATGATGGGATGGACAGGTGAGCATTATGGGATGGACAGGTGAGCATTATGGGATGGACAGGTGAGCACCAGGGGCTGGACAGGTGAGCACCATGGGCTGGACAGGTGACCCCAGCCCCACGAGCTGGACAGGTGAGCACCATGGGATGGACAGGTGAGCATTATGGGATGGACAGGTGAGCACCATGGGATGGACAGGTGAGCACGATGGGTGGGACAGGTGACCCCAGCCCCACATCCCCCCACACCCCGATCCCCCTCCCCACAGTGCCCTGTCCTACATCAAGATCTTCGACGTGGGCGTGCGGTACCTGGCCAATCGCGTGCAGGGCCACGTGCAGAGCCGCACCGTTTATTACCTGATGAACATCCACGTCACGCCCAGAAGCATCTACCTGAGCCGCCACGGCGAGAGCCAGCTCAACCTGCGCGGCCGCATCGGCGGCGACTCGGGGCTGTCCCCCCGCGGGCAGCAGGTGGGGCTGGGGGGGTCACCTGGTGGGGACACACCTGGGGGGCTCAGGGCTGTCCCCCCGTGGGCAGCAGGTGGGGCTGGGGGGGGTCACCTGGTGGGGACACACCTGGGGGGCTCAGGGCTGTCCCCCCGCGGGCAGCAGGTGGGGCTGGGGGGGGGTCACCTGGTGGGGACACACCTGGGGGTCTCGGGGACACACCTGGGGGGCTCAGGGATGCACCTGGGGGGCTCGGGGACACACCTGGGGGGCTCGGGGACACACCTGGGGGGCTCAGGGACACACCTGGGGGGCTCGGGGACACACCTGGGGGGCTCAGGGACACACCTGGGGGCTCAGGGACACACCTGGGGGGCTCAGGGACACACCTGGGGGGCTCGGGGACACACCTGGGGGCTCAGGGATGTCCCCCCATGGACACAGGTGGGGCTGGGGTGGGTACAGGTGAGGGGTGGGGCTGGAGGCCACACCCCAGTGCTCCCCACCCCACGGGGGCAGGGTGAGGGCCACGCCCGGGGGACAGGTGGGGACAGAGGCGGTGACACAGGTGGGGACAGGGGCGGTGACACAGGTGGGGACAGGGGTGATGACACAGGTGGTGACAGGCGCTGACAGGCGGTGACAGGCGCTGACAGGCGGTGACAAGCGGTGACAGGCAGTGACAGGCGGTGACAGGCAGTGACAGGCTGTGACTGGCAGTGACAGAGGCAGTGACAGGCAGTGACAGGCGGTGACAGGCAGTGACAGGCGGTGACAGGCGCTGACAGGCGGTGACAGGCAGTGCCAGGCGGTGACAGGCGGTGACAGGCGGTGACAGGCAGTGCCAGGCGGTGACAGGCGGTGACAGGTGAGGGACAGAGGCAGTGACAGGCAGTGACAGAGGCAGTGACAGAGGCGCTGACAGGCAGTGACAGAGGCAGTGACAGGTGGTGACAGGCAGTGACAGGCGCAGGGACAGCCACAGGCGGTGGTCGCAGCCCCCTCCCCACCCCCGGCAGTACGCGCAGGCGCTGACAGGCAGTGACAGAGGCAGTGACAGAGGCAGTGACAGGCAGTGACAGGCAGTGACAGGCAGTGACAGAGGCAGTGACAGGCAGTGACAGGCAGTGACAGGCAGTGACAGAGGCAGTGACAGGCAGTGACAGGCTGTGACAGGCGGTGACAGGCGCAGGGACAGCCGCGGGCGGTGGTCGCAGCCCCCTTCCCGCCCCTGGCAGTACGCGCAGGCGCTGACAGGCGGTGACAGAGGCAGTGACAGGTGGTGACAGGTAGTGACAGGCAGTGACAGAGGCAGTGACAGAGGCAGTGACAGGCGCTGACAGGCGGTGCCAGGCGGGGACAGAGGCAGTGACAGGCAGTGACAGGCGCAGGGACAGCCACGGGCGGTGGTCGCAGCCCCCTCCCCACCCCCGGCAGTACGCGCAGGTGCTGACAGGCGGTGACAGGCGCTGACAGGCGCTGGCAGGCAGTGACAGGCAGTGCCAGGCAGTGACAGGGGCAGTGACAGGCAGTGCCAGGCAGTGACAGGGGCAGTGACAGGCAGTGACAGGCAGTGACAGGCAGTGACAGGCAGTGACAGGGGCAGTGACAGGCAGTGACAGGCAGTGACAGGCAGTGACAGGCAGTGACAGGGGCAGTGACAGGCAGTGACAGGCAGTGACAGGCAGTGACAGGGGCAGTGACAGGCAGTGCCAGGCAGTGCCAGGCAGTGACAGGCAGTGACAGGCAGTGCCAGGCAGTGACAGGGGCAGTGACAGGCGCAGGGACAGCCACGGGCGGTGGTCACAGTCCCCTCCCCACCCCTGGCAGTACGCGCAGGCGCTGGCAGGCAGTGACAGGCGGTGACAGGCAGTGACAGGCAGTGACAGGCGGTGACAGGGACAGTGACAGGTGGTGACAGGCGGTGACAGGCACAGGGACAGCCACGGGCGGTGGTCACAGCCCCCTCCCCACCCCTGGCAGTACGCACAGGCACTGACAGGCAATGACAGGCAATGACAGGCAGTGACAGAGGCAATGACAGGCAGTGACAGGCAGTGACAGAGGCAGTGACAGGCAGTGACAGGCGGTGACAGGCGCTGACAGGCGGTGACAGGCAGTGCCAGGCGGTGACAGGCGGTGACAGGCGGTGACAGGCAGTGCCAGGCGGTGACAGGCGGTGACAGGTGAGGGACAGAGGCAGTGACAGGCAGTGACAGAGGCAGTGACAGAGGCGCTGACAGGCAGTGACAGAGGCAGTGACAGGTGGTGACAGGCAGTGACAGGCGCAGGGACAGCCACAGGCGGTGGTCGCAGCCCCCTCCCCACCCCCGGCAGTACGCGCAGGCGCTGACAGGCAGTGACAGAGGCAGTGACAGAGGCAGTGACAGGCAGTGACAGGCAGTGACAGGCAGTGACAGAGGCAGTGACAGGCAGTGACAGGCAGTGACAGGCAGTGACAGAGGCAGTGACAGGCAGTGACAGGCTGTGACAGGCGGTGACAGGCGCAGGGACAGCCGCGGGCGGTGGTCGCAGCCCCCTTCCCGCCCCTGGCAGTACGCGCAGGCGCTGACAGGCGGTGACAGAGGCAGTGACAGGTGGTGACAGGTAGTGACAGGCAGTGACAGAGGCAGTGACAGAGGCAGTGACAGGCGCTGACAGGCGGTGCCAGGCGGGGACAGAGGCAGTGACAGGCAGTGACAGGCGCAGGGACAGCCACGGGCGGTGGTCGCAGCCCCCTCCCCACCCCCGGCAGTACGCGCAGGTGCTGACAGGCGGTGACAGGCGCTGACAGGCGCTGGCAGGCAGTGACAGGCAGTGCCAGGCAGTGACAGGGCAGTGACAGGCAGTGACAGGCAGTGACAGGGGCAGTGACAGGCAGTGACAGGCAGTGACAGGCAGTGACAGGCAGTGACAGGGGCAGTGACAGGCAGTGACAGGCAGTGACAGGCAGTGACAGGCAGTGACAGGGGCAGTGACAGGCAGTGACAGGCAGTGACAGGCAGTGACAGGGGCAGTGACAGGCAGTGCCAGGCAGTGCCAGGCAGTGACAGGCAGTGACAGGCAGTGCCAGGCAGTGACAGGGGCAGTGACAGGCGCAGGGACAGCCACGGGCGGTGGTCACAGTCCCCTCCCCACCCCTGGCAGTACGCGCAGGCGCTGGCAGGCAGTGACAGGCGGTGACAGGCAGTGACAGGCAGTGACAGGCGGTGACAGGGACAGTGACAGGTGGTGACAGGCGGTGACAGGCACAGGGACAGCCACGGGCGGTGGTCACAGCCCCCTCCCCACCCCTGGCAGTACGCACAGGCACTGACAGGCAATGACAGGCAATGACAGGCAGTGACAGAGGCAATGACAGGCAGTGACAGGCAGTGACAGAGGCAGTGACAGGCAGTGACAGGCGGTGACAGGCGGTGCCAGGCTGTGACAGACAGTGACAGGCAGTGACAGACAGTGACAGGCAGTGACAGAGGCAGTGACAGGCAGTGACAGGCAGTGACAGGCGGTGACAGGCAGTGACAGAGGCTGTGACAGGCGGTGACAGAGGCTGTGACAGGCGGTGCCAGGCTGTGACAGCCGCAGTGACAGGCGCAGGGACAGCCGCGGGCGGTGGTCACAGCCCCCTCCCCACCCCCGGCAGTACGCGCAGGCGCTGACAGGCAGTGACAGGCAGTGACAGGCAGTGACAGGCAGTGACAGGCAGTGACAGAGGCAATGACAGGCGGTGACAGGCGGTGACAGGCGGTGACAGGCGGTGCCAGGCTGTGCCAGGCAGTGACAGGGACAGTGACAGGCGGTGACAGGCGCAGGGACAGCCACAGGCGGTGGTCACAGCCCCCTCCCCACCCCTGGCAGTACGCGCAGGCGCTGACAGGTGGTGACAGAGGCGGTGCCAGGCGGTGCCAGGCGGTGCCAGGTGGTGCCAGGCTGTGCCAGGCAGTGACAGGGACAGTGACAGGCAGTGACAGGCGCAGGGACAGCCACAGGCGGTGGTCGCAGCCCCCTCCCCACCCCCGGCAGTACGCGCAGGCGCTGGCGCGCTTCATCCGCAGCCAGAACATCCGTGAGCTCAAGGTGTGGACGAGCCACCTGAAACGAACCATCCAGACGGCCGAGGCGCTGGGCGTGCCCTACGAGCAGTGGAAGGCCCTCAACGAGATCGACGCCGTGAGCCACATGTCCCCTTTCCTGGGGAGGGGGGAGCCCCCCGCGCGCCCCCCGCGCCCCCAACGCCGCTGTCCCGCAGGGGGTCTGCGAGGAGATGACCTACGAGGAGATCCAGGAGCGCTACCCCAAGGAGCTGGCGCTGCGGGACCAGGACAAATATCGCTACCGCTACCCCAAGGGGGAGGTACCCCCAAAATCCCCCCGGGGGACGGCTGGGGTGGGGGACAGGGGGCTGGGGTGGGGGGCAGGGGGGCAGGGGGCTGGGGTGGGGGACAGGGGGCTGGGGTGGGGGACAGGGGGCTGGGCTGGGGGACAGGGGGCTGGGGTGGGGGGCAGGGGGCCGGGGTGGGGGACAGGGGGCTGGGATGGGGGGCAGGGGGCTGGGATGGGGGGCAGGGGGCCGGGGTGGGGGACAGGGGGGCAGGGGGCCGGGGTGGGGGACAGGGGGCTGGGGTGGGGGACAGGGGGCTGGGGTGGGGGACAGGGGGCCGGGGTGGGGGGTAGGGGGATGAGGTGATGGACAGGGGGCCGGGATGGGGGACAGGGGGCCAGGGTGGGGGGTAGGGGACTGGGGTGGGGGACAGGGGGCTGGGGTGGGGGGCAGGGGCTGGGGTGGGGGGCAGAGGGCTGGGGTGGGGGGCAGGGGGCCGGGATGGGGGGCAGAGGGCTGGGGTGGGGGGCAGGGGTGGGGGGCAGGGGGCTGAGGTGGGGGACAGGGTGGGGGACAGGGGGCTGGGGTGGGGGACAGGGGTGGGGGACAGGAGGCTGGGGTGGGGGACAGGGGGCCGGGGACACCCCCTGAGGTCACTCTGCAGTCCTACGAGGACCTGGTGCAGCGGCTGGAGCCGGTCATCATGGAGCTGGAGCGGCAGGAGAACGTCCTGGTCATCTGCCACCAGGCTGTCATGCGCTGCCTGCTGGCCTATTTCCTGGACAAGAGCGCAGGTGAGGCCGTGGGGACGGCTGGGGACAGCTGGGGATGGCCAGGGGACAGCTGGGGACAGTTGGGGATGGCCAGGGGACGGCTAGGGGACAGCCAGGGGACAGCTGGGGATGGCCAGGGGACAGCTGGGGACAGTTGGGGATGGCCAGGGGACGGCTGGGGGACAGTTGGGGACAGCTGAGGATGGCCAGGGGACAGCTGGGGACAGCCTGGGGACAGCTGGGGATGGCCAGGGGACAGTTGGGGACAGTTGGGGACAGCTGGGGATGGCCAGGGGACAGCTGGGGACGTCCAGGGGACAGCTGGGGACAGCTGGGGATGGCCAGGGGACAGCTGGGGACAGTTGGGGACAGCTGGGGACGTCCAGGGGACAGCTGGGGACAGCTGGGGACAGCTGGGGACGTCCAGGGGACAGTTGGGGACAGCTGGGGATGGCCAGGGGACAGCCAGGGGACAGCTGGGGGACAGCTGGGGATGGCCAGGGGACAGCCAGGGGACAGCCTGGGGACAGCTGGGGATGGCCAGGGGACAGCTGGGGACGTCCAGGGGACAGCTGGGGACAGTTGGGGACAGCTGGGGACGTCCAGGGGACAGCTGGGGACAGTTGGGGACAGCCCAGACCTGCTGTGCCCACCTCACCCTCTGAACCCCCCCAGATCAGCTGCCCTACCTCGAGTGTCCCCTGCACACGGTGCTGAAGCTGACCCCCGTGGCCTATGGTGAGTGTCCCCCCCCCCAAAAGGGACTGTCCCCCTTGTGTCCCCCCCTCCCCAAATGGGGACAATCCCCCCAAAGCCCCCCCAGCTGCAGCCAGCCCCCCTCTGCCCCCCAGGCTGTGAGGTCGAGTCCATCTTCCTCAACATCGAGGCGGTGAACACGCACCGGGCACGGCCTCAGGTGAGGGTCCCCAAACCCCCCCAGCCCCAAACCCACCCCAAAAACGGGGAGCAGATCCCATGAACCCCCCCCTAAGCTGAGGGGGGCGTTGGAATTTGGGGGATTCGCTGCATCTTCACCCCACAGAACGTCGACATCAACCGCACCGCGGCCGACGCCCTCAACACCGTCCCCGAGCACTTCTGAGGGTCCCTGGGGGGGCAAGGGGAGCCCCCACCCCAAATTAAACCTCCTACAACCGAGCACCGAGCCTGGAGAGCGGGGGGCTGCACACCAAAGGGGTGCCTTTATTTTTGGGGGGGGTCAGGGGGTGGCCTCGGCCTCGCTGCACTGGCTGGCCCAAAACGTGGGGTCCTTGCCCTGGATCTGAGTGGGAGAAAAACAGGGGAGGGGGCATCAAATGGAGCCCTGGAGACCCCCCAAAAACCCAGCGGTGCCCCCCCAGACACGGCCTCACCTTGGCCACGAAGTTCAGCACGTCCTTCTTGGAGGTCTCCTTCTCTGCCCGCGGCCCCCACTGGAACTTGGACTCGGGGGGGTCCGTCAGGGGGATGGGGGTGGTCTCCAGGTACCTGTGGAGGGCTGGCTGGTCACCCCAGCAGCTTTTGGGGGGGCTCAAGGGGGTGTCCAGCGCTCCCCAGCCCCGGCAGGGCCCCTGGAGCCGCGGGGGTGTGGGGGCTGCGGGCTTTGCTCTGCGGTGTGGTATAAACAGCCCGGCCTGGCTGGCGCCGACGCTGCTCTGGGCACACCGGGAGGGGCACGGGGGACCCCCCAAAACCCCTCAAAACCCCCCAAACCCCACCCCAGCACCCTCCAACTCACTTCTGCCGCACAAACTCCTCCGTCACCAGCTTCCGGACGTCCCCGAACACGCTGTGCTGCTTCCTGAGGACGGGGCTTTGTCAGGGGTGGCACCGACCCCTCCCTGTCCCCTGTGTGTCCCCCCCGTGTCCTACCCTGGGTACACACGGAGCTGGTGCAGGAATTCCCACAGAGCACCTGGAAAAGGGGGTGCCAGTGAGGGGGGCGCCGAGCAAAGCGGGGCACGGGGGGCTTCGGGAGAGGGACTCACTGTCTTTGACCGAGTTGCCCTTCATGAAGATGAAGCTGAGGATGATCAAGAGGAGCCCCATCTTCTGCTTCTCCTTGTCCCTGTGGCAGATATCGGCGTGTCACCCGTGTTGGGGGGACACGCTGATGGGGGTCTCGCCCCCACAAATCACCCGGGGAGCCCCTCACCTGCACAGGTGCTCGCCCTGGGCACAGGGCAGGTTGTTGATGAGGATGAAGGTGTGGCGCTTGGTGTCGATCTCCACCAGCTTCAGCCCGAACACCTGTGGGATGACAAGGGTTAATCCATGGGGTATCTCCCCCCAGCCCCCTCCCCTCCCCTGTGGGAGGACAAGGGTTAATCCATGGGGTATCTCCCCTCAGCCCCCTCCCCTGTGGGATGACAAGGGTTAATCCCTGGGGTCTCTCCTCCCAGCCCCCTCCCCTGTGGGATGACAAGGGTTAATCCCTGGGGTCTCTCCCCCCAGCCCCCTCCCCTGCGGGAGGACAAGGGTTAATCCATGGGGTCTCTCCCCCCAGCCCCCTCCCCTGTGGGATGACAAGGGTTAATCCATAGGGTATCTCCCCCCAGCCCCCTCCCCTGTGGGATGACAAGGGTTAATCCATGGGGTCTCTCCCCCCAGCCCCCTCCCCTGCTGCACAACAAGGGTTAATCCATGGGGT
Source organism: Poecile atricapillus (assembly GCF_030490865.1). Classification (NCBI taxonomy): domain Eukaryota; kingdom Metazoa; phylum Chordata; class Aves; order Passeriformes; family Paridae; genus Poecile; species Poecile atricapillus. The sequence goes on along the minus strand of NW_026709011.1, from coordinate 60,320 downwards.
ATCTCCCCCCAGCCCCCTCCCCTCCTCTTCTCCCCTCACCTGCTGCAGGGTCCTGCCCGCCCTGTTGAGGATTTCCGAGTAGGCGTCTCGGTATTCCCGGATCACGCTCTTCAGCATTTCTGTGTGGAACGGGAGCGCTGAGGGAGCCCGGAGAGCTCCAGGCTGAGGGAGCCCGGAGAGCTGAGGGAGCCTGGAGAGCTCCAGGCTGAGGGAGCCCGGAGCGCTGAGGGAGCCCGGAGAGCTGAGGGAGCCCGGAGAGCTCCAGGCTGAGGGAGCCCGGAGCGCTGAGGGAGCCCGGAGCACTGAGGGAGCCCGGAGAGCTCCAGGCTGAGGGAGCCCGGAGAGCTGAGGGAGCCCGGAGCACTGAGGGAGCCCGGAGAGCTCCAGGCTGAGGGAGCCCGGAGCGCTGAGAGAGCCTGGAGCACTGAGGGAGCCTGGAGAGCTCCAGGCTGAGGGAGCCCGGAGCACTGAGGGATCCCGGAGCGCTGAGGGAGCCCAGAGAGCTCCAGGCTGAGGGAGCCCGGAGCGCTGAGGGAGCCCGGAGCGCTGAGGGAGCCCGGAGAGCTGAGGGAGCCTGGAGAGCTGAGGGAGCCTGGAGAGCTCCAGGCTGAGGGAGCCCGGAGCGCTGAGGGAGCCCGGAGAGCTCCAGGCTGAGGGAGCCCGGAGAGCTCCAGGCTGAGGGAGCCCGGAGCGCTGAGGGAGCCCGGAGAGCTGAGGGAGCCCGGAGCGCTGAGGGAGCCCGGAGAGCTCCAGGCTGAGGGAGCCCGGAGCGCTGAGGGAGCCCGGAGCGCTGAGGGAGCCCGGAGAGCTCCAGGCTGAGGGAGCCCGGAGCGCTGAGGGAGCCCGGAGAGCTGAGGGAGCCCGGAGCGCTGAGGGAGCCCGGAGAGCTCCAGGCTGAGGGATCCCGGAGCGCTGAGGGATCCCGGAGCGCTGAGGGAGCCCGGAGAGCTGAGGGAGCCCGGAGAGCTGAGGGAGCCCGGAGCGCTGAGGGAGCCTGGAGCGCTGGGCTCCCCACAGACAGCGATTCAGGGATCCACACACCCTGCAAGGGGCTCCTCTGAACGCACCTGCCCTCTTGATCGGGATCTTCTTCTGGTCCTTCACAAGCAGGAACTGAACCAGCTCACTCACCTGTGGGGAACGAGCAGGGAAAGGGCAGGAGCAGGCTGGTAACAGAGGGATGCAGACACAGAATTCCAGGAGCAGGCTGGTAACAGAGGGATGCAGACACAGAACTCCAGGAGAGGGTAAAGAGGGGATCAGCACAATTCACCTTCTGGTTCACTTGGTCCTGGGAGTGCCGCTCGGTCTGGGTCGGGATGAAATCATCCTCCGCATCGTTCACCTGAGTGGAAAGGACAAGGGAAGCGGGGGAAATTGATGCTATAGGGAAGGGACCAAAACCGAGGAGGAGGAGGAGAGAATGGGAGGGGCCAGGCGGGACGGGGAGAGTAAATGAGGGGAGAACGGGGAGGGGTCAGCCTCTCACCTGAGAGGAGCCGAGTCCTTTGCTGCGCCTTCGCTGGGACATCTTTCACAGCAGCTCTGAGAGGAACACAAGCCCCGGGCGGCCTAAAACCGCGACGAGCTCACCCCTCAGGCCGTGCCCCGCGTCCCACCCTCAGCAAGGCCGCAGCGATCCCGCCCGAGGCCCGGCCAACGACCCGGCCCGGCCCCGAACCGTCACCGACCGCGCTCCGCCCGCGACTGCGCGGCCCCGCCCACACCCGCCGCTCCACCCCGCGCCAGCCCCGCTCCCCATTGGCCCAGCCCGGCGCTCGCCCCGCCCACCGCTCCATCCCGCGCTACGATTGGCCGAGAGCCCGAGCTTGACCCGCCCATCGCTCCACCCCGCGTTACGATTGGCCGAGCGCCCGAGCTCGCCCCGCCCCCCCCCGGAGAGTCTCGCGCTTCCCGCCCCTCCCCTCAGGTGGCGAAAAGAGCGGGAAAGGCGCGCGCCCCCCCCCCTCCCCTCACGGCGGCAAAATGGCGCCAAGCGCTGCAAAAAAAAAAAACAAAACCACCACGAACCAACCCAAAATGAGGCGGGACGGCCCCTTCCACCCCTCCCTCCGCCTCATCAGCCCTCATTTGAAACACCTGTGCTGCCATCACCACCACCTGTGACTGCTGCTCCTCACAGGCCGAGGAAAAGGTGGCAAAATGGCGGGTGGAGGCTGAGGGGAGCTCGGTGTTCCCCCTCCCCAGCACCGGGGACACCCCAAAATCCCGGGGGAACCTTCACACCCTGCCTATACAGGTGAGGGTGCTGTGAGGGCTAAGGGTGACGGCTTAGGGAGGCGCCCTGTGCTTTTTGGGAGGGTACAAGGGGGTTTTGTGGAGCTGTGGGACCTCGGGGAGTGTGTGGGGTGTCCGAGGTGGCTTTTGGGGTGCTCTGGAAGGTTGGGGGGGTTCATTTAGTGTCAAAGTGGGGCATTGGGTGCTACAGGAATCGGGGAGGTTGTGGAGGTGGAGTGTCCTTAATAATTGGGGTGCAACCCCAATGCTGAGCACTCCCCTTGACCCCGGTTCTGAGGTTCACTAAGTGGCTGAGTGTTACATTTTCTATATCAGCTGTGAAAACTGCTAAGTTTTTAGTTATCCTCACTCACCCCCAGCCGTAAGATGCAGTGAGACCCCCCCCAAAACCCCTGCAGGGACATGGAGGACCCCCAAAAGCCTCCACATTTCAATCTCTTATCTGAGAGACCTCCCAAACCACCCCTACGGCCCCCCTGCTCCCCAGGTTATTCTGTTTCTAAAAAGATTGTTTGAACTGTTTCTCATTTAAATACAGCAATTTAATTTATAAAAGCCTCAGAACTGCATGGCTGCCTCCAATGTCTCTGACAGCTTCGTGGCGATTTTCTCTGCGGGACGGGATCAGGAGTTTGAAGGGAATCGATCAGGGAGGTTCAGGGGGGGTCAGGAAAAGGGGGTGACTTCACTCACCTGCTCTTTTTTGCAGTTTTTTCCTCCTTTTCCCAGCTGCCCGCAGCCCCTGGCCCTGGAACAGAGCGGGGAGCGCAGCCACCTCCTCCAGATTGGGGGCTCGGGGCACTGGATCCCCCCCAGTGCCCCCCGACTTCAGCCGGGGCTTGAGCTCCACTGTCATGGTGCTGAGCTGGGGAGGGGGTGTCAATTATTAACCCACTGCCCCCCCAAAAAAAACCCCCTCCCCAACCTCAGCAAATCCCTCCCCAACCTCAGCAAATCCCTCCCCACCTGCAGGTCACCGCTGTCGTCCTCCATGGCTTCTGCTGCCCCGTCCTCCTCAGCGTCGCCCGGAGCCAGCCCCAGCCCCGTCACCGTCACCGGGACAGCTGTGGGGGGCCAGGTGAGTTTTGGGGGGTCCCCCAGAGCTGAGGGGAGCGGGGCTCAGGTGCTGCTCACCTGCCAGGGCCTCGGCATCGCCCCGTTCCAGAGCCTCCAGGTCCAGCGCAGGCCCCAGCGCCGGAAGGATTTGAGCCTCCAGCTGCACCCCCTGCGATTTGGGGGGGTGGGTGTAGTATGAGATCTTCCCACTGTGGGGGGGGGAAAAAGGGGGGGGTCAGGGTGTGGGGAGACCCCTCCTGTCCCCAAAAACAAAGCTCAGGGTATGGGGGGACCCTGCAGCCCCTCCCAAATGGGGTGACAGGGGGTGGAAAGACACCTCCAGTCCCCAAAAAGGGGATTATAGGGTATGAAAAGACACCTCCAAAGCCTGAAAAAGGGGAGTCAGAGTGTGGGGGAGACCCCAGAGCCCCCCCAAAAAAGGGTCACAGAATCTGAAGAGACTCCTTTGATCCACAAAGGGCTCAGACAGTGTGGAGAGACCTCCCCCCGCCCCCAAAAAAGGCATCAGGGCACAGGGAGACCCCTCAAAAATGGGGTCAGACGGTGTGGGAAGACCCCTCCTGTGCCCAAAAACGGGATCAGGGTGCCTTGGGACCCTCCCCAACCCCCCAGGAAAGGGGTGAGGATGGGGGAAGACCCCTCCACCCACCCAAAAAAGGGGTTCAAGGGTGGGGAAACCCCTCCCAGCCCCCCAGAAAAGAGGTGAGGATGGGGGAAGACCCCTCCACCCACCCAAAAAAGGGGTTCAAGGGTGGGGAAACCCCTCCCAGCCCCCCAGAAAAGGGGTGAGGATGGGTGAAGACCCCTCCACCCACCCAAAAAGGGGGTTTAAGGGTGGGGAAACCCCTCCCAGCCCCCCAGGAAAGGGGTGAGGATGGGGGAAGACCCCTCCACCCACCCAAAAAAGAGGTTCAAGGGTGGGGAAACCCCTCCCAGCCCCCCAGAAAAGGGGTGAGGATGGGTGAAGACCCCTCCACCCACCCAAAAAAGGGGTTCAAGGGTGGGGAAACCCCTCCCAGCCCCCCAGAAAAGAGAGGAGGATGGGTGAAGACCCCTCCACCCACCCAAAAAAGGGGTTCAAGGGTGGGGAAACCCCTCCCAGCCCCCCAGAAAAGGGGTGAGGATGGGTGAAGACCCCTCCACTCACCCAGAAAAGGGGGACCAAGGGTGGGGAAACCCCTCCCAGCCCCCCAGAAAGGTGCCCCCCTCCTGCCACACCTGGTCCAGTCGCGCAGCAGGGCCACGGCGGCGGCCTGGGCGTCCGGCAGCCCCCCCGGGCGGAGCCGGCCCTGCCGCCGGGCCAGGTGGGCCAGGAACTGCAGGGGGTCGGCGCAGGGAGGGACCCCGTAGAGCTCGCCCAGCTGTGGGGGGACACGCAGGGGCTGTCACCCTCTCCCTGTGCCCAAAACGGGCTGGGAATGCCCAAAGCTGGGGAGGACCCCCCCCCAAAATAATCCCCCCAAAAATCCCTCCCCTCCCCGCTGCTGTGGGCACGGGGTTTGAGCCCCCCCCCACACCCAATCCCGATTTTGGGGGTCTCTTTAAAGCTGAGCACTAAAACTGCTGATTCAGCTGGAAAAAAAACGGGGTTCCCCCCAATTGGGACCCTTCCCATTGCCGTGGTGATGGGGCCCCCCCATGAACCCTCAGCCCCCCCCGGGGGTCCCCACGCACCTGCTGGGGGGGGCAGCGGCGCAGGATGGCGCAGGCGGGGCTCAGGGGGTCCCGCAGGCGCTGGGGGGCCAGGGCCCCCCTCAGGGGGGCGGCGGCCGGGGGGTCCCCAGAGTCCAGGACCACCCCCGGACAGTCCAGGAGCCGGATGTGCCGGTCCAGCTGCACGGCCTGCAGGCACCTGGGGGCGGGGTTTGAGTGCCACACCCACCTGGGTGGGGTCTGTGTGCCCACCTGGGTGGGGTCTGTGTACCCACCCACCCACCTGTGCACCTGGGGGCGGGGTCTGTGTGCCCACCTGGGTGGGGTCTGTGTGCCCACCCACCCACCTGTGCACCTGGGGGCGGGGTTTGAGTGCCACACCCAGATGGGTGGGGTCTGTGTGCCTACCTGGGTGGGGTTTGTGTGCCACACCCACCCACCTGTGCACCTGGGGGCGGGGTTTGAGTGCCACACCTGCCTGGGGTGGGGTCTGTGTGCCCACCTGGATGGGGTCTGTGTGCCCACCCACCCACCTGTGCACCTGGGGGTGGGGTTTGAGTGCCACACCTGCCTGGGGTGGGGTCTGTGTGCCCATCTGGGGGCGGGGTTTGAGTGCCACACCCAGATGGGTGGGGTCTGTGTGCGCACCTGGGGGTGGGGTCTGTGTGCCTACATGGGGGTGGGGTTTGTGTGCCCACCCACCCACCTGGGCGGGGTCAGCCCAGGTGCCTCCCCCTGGGCCGGGCACTGTGACCCCCCTGTGACCCCCCCAGCTCTGGGGGTCTCACCTGGTGACGCCGGGCACGGCCCCCACCCCGCAGGCGCGGCTGCGCTTGAGGCTGTTGATGAGGCTGCTCTTGCCCACGTTGGGGTACCCTGGGGAACGGGAGCGCTCAGGGGGGCCCCAAAACCTGGCCCCCACCTGACCCCAGCCCCCCAACCTGGCCCCCACCTGACCCCAGCCCCCCAAACTGCCCCTCAGAGCCCCTCACCCATCCACCCCCCTATTCTACAGCCCCCCAAACTGCCCCCAGCCCCCCAAGCTGCCCCCCAGACCCCCAAACTGACCCCCAGACCCCCAAATGCCCCCAGAGCCCTGTCACCCATCCACCCCCCTATTCTACAGCCCCCCAAACTGCCCCAGCCCCCCAAGCTGCCCCCCAGAGCCCCAAACTGACCCCCAGACCCCCAAACTGCACCCAGAGCCCCAAACTGCCCCCAGAGCCCTGTCACCCATCCAGCCCCCTATTCCACAGCCCCCCAAACTGCCCCCCAGAGCCCCAAACTGACCCCCAGACCCCCAAAACTGCCCCCAGCCCCCCAAACTGACCCCCAGACCCCCAAACGGCCTCAAGAGCCCCCCTCACCTATCACAGCTCCACCTTCACAGCCCCCCACTCAATCCCAGCCCCCCAAACTGCCCCAGAGCCCCCCTCACGCCCCCCGTGCCCCCTCACCCACGACCCCACGGTGATGGAGCTGCGGCCGCCCCCGCACCCCCAGCCCCCCAAACTGCTCCCCAGCCCCCCAAATGGCCCCCAGAGCCCCCCCAAACTGCCCCAGAGCCCCCCCTCACGCCCCCCGTGCCCCCTCACCACGACCCCCACGGTGATGGAGCTCCGGCCGCCCCCGCACCCCCAGCCCCCCAAACTGCCCCCAGCCCCCCAAACGGCCCCCAGAGCCCCCCAAACTGCCCCCAGAGCCCCCCAAACTGCCCCCAGAGCCCCCTCACCTATCACACCTCCACCTTCACAGCCCCCCACTCAATCCCAGCCCCCCAAACTGCTCCCCAGAGCCCCCCAAACTCCCCCCAGAGCCCCTCACCCACCACACCTCCACCTTCACAGCCCCCAAACTGCCCCCAGCCCCCCAAACTGCCCCCAGCCCCCCAAACTGCCCCTCAGAGCCCCTCACCCATCCACCCCCCTATTCTACAGCCCCCAAACTGCTCCCCAGCCCCCCAAACTGCCCCCCAGAGCCCCCCTCACGCCCCCAGAGCCCCTCACCCACGACCCCCACGGTGATGGAGCTGCGGCCGCCCCCGCACCCCAGCCCCCCAAACTGCCCCCCAGAGCCCCCCAAACTGCCCCCAGCCCCCCAAACTGTCCCCAGAGCCCCCTCACCTATCACACCTCCACCTTCACAGCCCCCCACTCAATCCCAGCCCCCCAAACTGCCCCCCAGAGCTCATCTATCACACCCCCACCTTCACAGCCCCCCAAACTGCCCCCAGCCCTCCAAACTGCCCCCAGAGCCCCCTCACCTATCACAGCTCCACCTTCACAGCCCCCCACTCAACCCCAGCCCCCAAACTGCCCCAGAGCCCCCCTAAACGGCCCCCAGAGCCCCCCTCACGCCCCCAGAGCCCCTCACCCACGACCCCCACGGTGATGGAGCTGCGGCCGCCCCCGCAGCGCCCGTAGTTGCTCAGGATGTGCAGGAGGCTCTCGGCCCCCACGCAGGCCCCCCCTGCCAGCACCTCCTCGGGGGCTGCGGCCGCCGGCACCCGGCTCTGCTTCTGTGGGGGGGCACAGGGAAGGGTCAGGGGGACCCCCCGAGCCCGAGCCCCCCACCCCCGGCCCCCCAGCACCCACCAGGTTGCGGCTCTGCTGCTGCGTGCACGCCTTGAAGGCCACGGTGGGGCACTGGGCCCGCAGGTGCTTCAGCCAGGCGGCCACCACGTCCCGTGGCACCAGGTCTGGGACAGAGTGGGGACAGAGCGGGGTGTCCCCAGGGCTGTGGGGACAGCGGGGACCCCAAAATCCCCGCTGGGACCCCCCCCCCCGGATCCATCATCCCCCCCCTCCTCACCGATCTTGTTGAGGACGAGCACGAGGCGCTGCTGGGGCCGCAGGGCCCCCTCCAGCCGGGGGCTGCGGCAGCCCTGGGGGTCGCGGGCGTCCAGCACCTCCAGCACCACGTCAGACGCCGCCAGCACCTGCCAAAATCGGGGTTCGGGTGGGAAAGACCCCCCAAAAATCCCCCCAAATCCCCCCCCACCCCCCCGGCACCGACCTTGCGCAGCTCCCGCCCGAACTGTCGCAGCGCCGCCTCGTCCTGGGGGGGCTGGGGGGGCTCCTCCTCCTCCTCCTCCTCCTTCTTCTCCTGGGGGTACCTGTGTTATGGGGACCCCCCATCCATGGGAGAGACCCCCTGGAGCCCCCCAACTCCCCTGGGAGCCCCCCGGGGGTCCCCAGCCTCACCTGCTGCTCTTTTTGGAAGTGCTGCTGTCGCTGCAGAGCGTCCGCCAGGTGAGCGGCCAGGTGTGAGCGGGGCTGTACCTGCAGTGCCTGTGGGACACGGGGGGGGCAGACCCCAAAAACCCCGGGGTTTAACCCCAAAACCACCCGGGGTTTAACCCCAAAACCCCGGGGTTTAACCCCAAAACTCCCGGGGTCAGACCCCAAAAACCCCGGGGTTTAACCCCAAAACTCCCGGGGTTTAACCCCAAAACCCCCGGGGTCAGAGCCCCAAAATCTCCCGGGGTTTAACCCCAAAACCCCCCCGGGGTCAGACCCCAAAAACCCCGGGGTTTAACCCCCAAAACCCCCGGGATCAGACCCCAAAACTCCCCCGGGATCAGACCCCAAAAACCCCGGGGTTTAACCCCAAAACTCCCGGGGTTTAACCCCAAAATCTCCCGGGATCAGACCCCAAAAACCCCGGGGTTTAACCCCAAAACCCCCGGGATCAGACCCCAAAATCTCCCGGGGTTTAACCCCAAAACCCCCGGGGTCAGAGCCCCAAAATCTCCCGGGATCAGACCCCAAAAACCCCGGGATCAGAGCCCCAAAATCTCCGGGGTCAGACCCCAAAATCCCCGGGATCAGACCCCAAAAGTCCCGGGATCAGACCCCAAAACCCCGGGGTTTAACCCCAAAACCCCCGGGGTCAGACCCCAAAACTCCCGGGGTTTAACCCCAAAACCCCCGAGATCAGACCCCCAAATCCCCGGGGTCAGAGCCCCAAAATCTCCCGGGGTCAGACCCTCAAAACCCCCGGGATCAGACCCCAAAACCCCCGGGGTCAGACCCCAAAACTCCCGGGGTTTAACCCCAAAACCCCCGGGGTCAGAGCCCCAAAATCTCCCGGGATCAGACCCCAAAACCCCCGGGGTTTAACCCCAAAACTCCCGAGATCAGACCCCCAAATCCCCGGGGTCAGAGCCCCAAAATCTCCCGGGGTCAGACCCCAAAACTCCCGGGGTCAGATCCTCAAAACCCCCGGGGTTTAACCCCCAAATCCCCCGGGATCAGACCCCAAAATTCCCGGGGTCAGACCCCCAGATCCCCCGGGGTTTAACCCCAAAACTCCCGGGGTCAGACCCCAAAACTCCCCCGGGATCAGACCCCAAAACCCCCGGGGTTTAACCCCAAAACCCCCGGGATCAGACCCCCAAACCCCCCCGGGGTCAGACCCCCAAAGCCCCCGGGGTCAGACCCCCAAAACCCCCCGAGTTTTCCCTTGAGGGGGGGTCCCCAAACCCCCCCGGTTCCGTACCCGTCCCTGCCGGTTCTTGCTCTGTTGCCGCACGAAGGCGGCGAAGCGGCCGAGCTGCGGCACCCCCGGGTCCTTCTTGATCCCGCCACGGGCGCGCCGGGCCTGGGGACATCCCGGGGGTCACGGGGGGGGGGTCACACACCGGGGGAGGGGGTCACACACCGGGGGGGGGCAGCGGCTGCACCCCCGAACCCGCCCGCTCCCCTCCCTCCCCCGGGGCCGCACCTGGACGCGCTTCTTCCGGGACGCCTCCACCTGTCGGCCTGCAGGGAGGGGCGGGGTGAGCTCGGGGGGCGAGGGGGGGTCCCCGAGACCCCCCCCCCCCCCGGGGCCCTCCCGGTGCCGCCCCGAACTCACGGGAGCGGGTCATGGCTGCGGCGCCCACGCTGCCGGGGGTTCCTGGCGCTGCTCAGTGGCGTCACTTCCGGCGCGGCGGAATGACGTAGGCAGCGTCCCTCACTCGCCGCACCCAACATGGCGGCGCACACAACAACAGCCACACCCAACATGGCGGCGCACACAACCACAGCCACACCCAACATGGCGGCACACATAGCCACACCCAACATGGCGGCACACAGCCACACCCAACATGGCGGCACACACAACCACACCCAACATGGCGGTGCACACAGCACAGCCACACCCAACATGGTGGCACACGCAGCCACAGCCACACCCAACATGGCGGCACCCACAGCCACACCCAACATGGCGGCACCCACAGCCACACCCAACATGGTGCACACAGCCACAGCCACACCCAACATGGCGGGTACCATCCCCTCGTGCTGCCCCCAAGACGGGGATCCCCGACCCCTCCCCCCCTTTATGGCCACCCTGCCACACCCAACATGGCGGCCCCAAGCGAGGACCCCGCCCTGCCACACCCAACATGGCGGCCAGCCCCTCCCCTCCCCTCCCCCCAAGAATGACCGGGACTGCCCTTACCAAGAGTGCACTTTTTTTATTCCTTTTTTTTTTTTTTTTTTTAACTTTTTCTCTCAGTTTTGGGGTGGGGGGGGGGGGGAGGGACTGAACTTATTTATAATTTCAGGGGCTCCCCCTCCCCCCTTCCACCATCCCCACCCCCCCCCCCAGCCCCCAACACGGGGGGAGGGGCTGAGGGAAAGGGGGGGGGAGGGGAAGGAGGGAACCCCACCCCCTCCAACAGAGCAAAAACCCCCCCCAAACCGGGACCGGAGGGAAAAAAACCAAAAACAACAAAAAAAAATTAACCCCGAAAAAAACAAAAAAAAAAACCAAAAACCCCAAAACAAACCAAAAAAAAAAAAAAAAAAAAAAAAGCCAATGGAACAAAAAAATATATATATATTTATAGAGGCTGGGGGGGGCAGGGCTGGCACCCCCCCCCTAGGCCAGCCCGAAGCCCTCCGAGCACTCCTGGATGGCGAGCAGCAGCATGTGCCGCAGCTTCTCGTAGCTCTCGTACGCCGGCAGGTCCAGCTGTTGAAACTGGGGACACGGCGGGGACAGCGTCACCCTCAGCAGGTGTGTCATGTCCCCAATGTCCCCCCGTGTCCCCATGTCCCCCTCAGCAGGTGTGTCATGTCCCCCTCTGTCCCCTGTGTCCCCCTCACCAGGTGTGTCATGTCCCCAATGTCCCCCCGTGTCCCCTCACCAGGTGTGTCATGTCCCCAGTGTCCCCCTCTGTCCCCTGTGTGTCCCTCACCAGGTGTGTCATGTCCCCGTGTCCCCCTCATCAGGTGTGTCATGTCCCCAATGTCCCCCCGTGTCCCCATGTCCCCCTCACCAGGTGTGTCATGTCCCCCCCATGTCCCTCACCAGGTGTGTCATGTCCCCCGTGTCCCCCTGGTCCCCCTCACCAGGTGTGTCATGTCCCCAATGTCCCTGTGTCCCCCTCACCAGGTGTGTCATGTCCCCAATGTCCCCCTCTGTCCCCTGTATCCCCCTCACCAGGTGTGTCATGTCCCCTGTGTCCCCTCACCAGGTGTGTGATGTCCCCAATGTCCCCAATGTCCCCCTGTGTCCCTCACCAGGTGTGTCATGTCCCCCCGTGTCCCTCACCAGGTGTGTCATGTCCCCAATGTCCCCTGTGTCACCCTCACCAGGTGTGTCATGTCCCCAATGTCCCCCTCTGTCCCCTGTGTCCCTCACCAGGTGTGTCATGTCCCCAGTGTCCCTCACCAGGTGTGTCATGTCCCCAATGTCCCCTGTGTCCCCTCACCAGGTGTGTTATGTCCCCAATGTCCCCCTGTGTCCCCATGTCCCCCTCACCAGGTGTGTGATGTCCCCGTGTCCCCCTGATGTCCCCCCTGTCCCTCACCAGGTGTGTCATGTCCCCAGTGTCCCCCTGTGTCCCCCTGTGTCCCCCTCACCAGGTGTGTCATGTCCCCTGTGTCCCCCTCACCAGGTGTGTCATGTCCCCTGTGTCCCTCACCAGGTGTGTCATGTCCCCCCCATGTCCCTCACCAGGTGTGTCATGTCCCTGTGTCCCCCTCACCAGGTGTGTCATCCCTGTGTCCCTCACCAGGTGTGTCATGTCCCCGTGTCCCCATGTCCCCTCACCAGGTGTGTCATGTCCCCAATGTCCCCCTGTGTCCCTCACCAGGTGTGTCATGTCCCCGTGTCCCCATGTCCCCTCACCAGGTGTGTCATGTCCCCAATGTCCCCCTGTGTCCCCCTCACCAGGTGTGTCATGTCCCCCCCATGTCCCTCACCAGGTGTGTCATGTCCCCAATGTCCCCATGTCACCCTCACCAGGTGTGTCATGTCCCCCCCATGTCCCCTGTCCCTCACCAGGTGTGTCATGTCCCCAATGTCCCCCCGTGTCCCTCACCAGGTGTGTCATGTCCCCAATGTCCCCCTGTGTCCCCTGTGTCCCCTCACCAGGTGTGTCACATCCCCAATGTCCCCTGTGTCCCCTCACCAGGTGTGTCATGTCCCCAATGTCCCTGTGTCCTCCTCACCAGGTGTGTCATGTCCCCAATGTCCCTGTGTCCCTCACCAGGTGTGTCATGTCCCCATGTCCCCTGTGTCACCCTGATGTCCCCCAGTGTCCCCAATGTCCCCTCACCAGGTGTGAGCCGAGGGCAGGCGGTCGGTGTCTCCCTGTGTCCCCCTGTGTCCCCCTGATGTCCCCATGTCCCCCTGATGTCCCCAGTGTCCCCCTGATGTCCCCAATGTCCCCATGTCCCCTCACCAGGTGTGAGCCGAGGGCGGTCAGTGTCCCCCTGTGTCCCCCTGATGTCCCCATGTCCCCCTGATGTCCCCAATGTCCCCATGTCCCCTCACCAGGTGTGAGCCGAGGGCAGGCGGTCGGTGTCCCCATGTGTCCCCCTGATGTCCCCAATGTCCCCAATGTCCCCATGTCCCCTCACCAGGTGTGAGCCGAGGGCAGGCGGTCGGTGGAGCGATCGTCGCGGTGGATCTGGAATTTCTGGATCCCGTTCATCCCCTCCAGGGCAGCGAATCCCTGCAGCGGCACCTTGGACGTGCCCGTCACGAACTGCAGGAACTTGGCGCGGTCGGCCTGGTCGAAGGAGCGCAGGGCACGCCAGAACCACTGGATCTGAGGTGGGGACAGGGATGGGGACAAGGGGACAGGGAGACATGGGGACAGGGAGGGACAGGGACAGGGAGATGGGAACAGGGACAGGGAGACAGGGGACAGGGACACAGTGAGCCACCAGCACCCCCCAGCTGCCAGCCCCACCTGGATGGAGTTGCCCTGGTACCCCCAGACCCCCCAGGAGCCCCCAAACCCCACCTGGATGGAGTTGCCCTGGTACCCCCAGCCCCCCCAGCCCCACCTGGATGGAGTTGCCCTGGTACCCCCAGCCCCCCCAGCCCCACCTGGATGGAGTTGCCCTGGTACCCCCAGCCCCCCCAGCTGCCAGACCCACCTGGATGGAGTCGCCCTGGTACCCCCAGACCCCCCCAGGACCCCCCCAGGACCCCCCAGATGCCCCAGCCCCACCTGGATGGAGTTGCCCTGGTACCCCCAGCCCCCCCAGCTGCCAGACCCACCTGGATGGAGTTGCCCTGGTACCCCCAGCCCCCCCAGACGCACCCAGGACCCCCCCAGACCCCAAACCCCACCTGGATGGAGTTGCCCTGGTACCCCCAGACCCCCCCAGGACCCCCAGACCCCAAACCCCACCTGGATGGAGTCACCCTGGTACCTGGAACCCCCTGTGATCCCCCCAGACACCCCTGGAATCACCCCCAGACCCCCCAGACCCCCAGGACCCTCCCAGACTCCCCCAGACCCCCCAGAACCCCCAGCCCCACCTGGATGGAGTTGCCCTGGTACCCCCAGCCCCCCCCAGGACCCCCCAGCCCCACCTGGATGGAGTTGCCCTGGTACCCCCAGACCCCCCCAGGATCCCCCAGCCCCCAAACCCCACCTGGATGGACTTGCCCTGGTATCCCCAGACCCACCCAGGAGCCCCCAGCCCCACCTGGAGTTGCCCTGGGACCTGGAACCCCCTGTGATCCCCCAGGACTCCCCCAGGACCCCCCAGACCCCAAACCCCACCTGGATGGAGTTGCCCCTGGTACCCCCAGCCCCCCCCAGGACCCTCCCAGCCCCCCAGAACCCCAGCCCCACCTGGATGGAGTTGCCCTGGTACCCCCAGATCCCCCCAGGACCCCCCCAGGAGCCCCCAGCCCCACCTGGATGGAGTTGCCCTGGTACCTGGAACCCCCTGTGATCCCCCCAGGACCCCCCCAGGACCCCCCAGACCCCAAACCCCACCTGGATGGAGTTGCCCTGGTACCCCCAGCCCCCCCCAGGACCCCCCAGCCCCCAAACCCCACCTGGATGGAGTCACCCTGGTACCTGGAACCCCCTGTGATCCCCCCAGACACCCCTGGAATCACCCCCAGACCCCCCAGACCCCCAGGACCCTCCCAGACTCCCCAGACCGCCCCAGAACCCCCAGCCCCACCTGGATGGAGTTGCCCTGGTACCTCCAGGACCCCCCAGGACCCCAAACCCCACCTGGATGGAGTTGCCCTGGTACCCCCAGACCCCCCCAGGATCCCCCAGCCCCCAAACCCCACCTGGATGGAGTTGCCCTGGTACCCCCAGCCCCCCCCAGATCCCCCAGACCCCAAACCCCACCTGGATGGAGTTGCCCTGGTACCCCCAGACCCCCCAGGAGCCCCCAAACCCCACCTGGATGGAGTTGCCCTGGTACCTGGAACCCCCTGTGATCCCCCAGGACCCCCCCAGGATCCCCAGACCCCAAACCCCACCTGGATGGAGTTGCCTTGGTACCCCCAGCCCCCCCCAGGACCCCCCAGACCCAAACCCCACCTGGATGGAGTTGCCCTGGTACCCCCAGACCCCCCAGGCCCCCCCAGGATCCCCCAGCCCCCAAACCCCACCTGGATGGAGTTGCCCTGGGACCCCCAGCCCCCCAGGACCCCCCAGATGCCCCCAGCCCCACCTGGATGGAGTTGCCCTGGTACCTGGAACCCCCTGTGATCCCCCCAGACACCCCTGGAATCACTCCCAGACCCCCCAGGACCCTCCCAGACTCCCCCAGACCCCCCCAGAACCCCCAGCCCCACCTGGATGGAGTTGCCCTGGTACCCCCAGCCCCCCCCAGGACCCCCCAGACCCCAAACCCCACCTGGATGGAGTTGCCCTGGTACCTGGAACCCCCTGTGATCCCCCCAGGACCCCCCCAGGACCCCCCCAGACCCCAAACCCCACCTGGATGGAGTTGCCCTGGTACCCCCAGACCCACCCAGGAGCCCCCAGCCCCACCTGGAGTTGCCCTGGGACCTGGAACCCCCTGTGATCCCCCCAGGACCCCCCCCAGGACCCCCCAGCCCCCAAACCCCACCTGGATGGAGTTTCCCTGGTACCCCCAGCCCCCCCCAGGACC
>NW_026709011.1:0-42249 GCF_030490865.1 Poecile atricapillus | reverse complement strand
TGGGACGGGGGGGGGGCGGCTTTAGGGGGCCGGGACCCCCCAGGGGATCCCCCAGAGCCCCCCCGGGCCGGGGGGACCCCGAAACTGCGGGGGAGGGGGCTGGGGGCTGTGGGGGGAGGGAGAGGAACGGGAGCAGGGTGGGGAGAGGGAGGAAGAGGAGGAGGAGGATGGAAACGGAACAGGATGAAGGAAAAGGATGAGGATGATGAAGAGGAAAGAGCAGGACATGGAGGGAGGAAGGCCGTGGGGGAGTGGGGGCAGGAGGGGAGGGGGAAGAGGGCGAGGGGATGGGAGAATGAGGATGAGGAGGAGGCTGGGGACGGGAGGATGAGGAGGCGCAGGAGCGGGATGAAGAGCGGGGCTGCAGGACGAGGATGATGAGGAGGCACAGGAGCGGGATGAAGAGCGGGGCTGCAGGACGAGGACGGGGAGGTCGGGGGGAGGATGAGGAGGATGAGGATGAGGAGGCACAGGAGCAGGATGAAGAGCGGGGCTGCAGGATGAGGACGGGGAGGTCGGGGAGGATGAGGAGGATGAGGAGGGATGAGGATGAGGAGGGATGAGGATGAGGAGGATGAGGAGGATGAGGATGAGGAGGATGAGGAGGATGAGGATGAGGAGGCACAGGAGCAGGACGAAGAGCGGGGCTGCAGGACGAGGACGGGGAGGTCGGGGGAAGGATGAGGAGGAGGATGAGGATGAGGAGGATGAGGATGAGGAGGCACAGGAGCAGGATGAAGAGCAGGGCTGCAGGACGAGGACGGGGAGGTTGGGGGGAGGATGAGGAGGATGAGGATGAGGAGGCACAGGAGCAGGATGAAGAGCAGGGCTGCAGGACGAGGACGGGGAGGTTGGGGGGAGGATGAGGAGGATGAGGATGAGGAGGCACAGGAGCAGGATGAAGAGCAGGGCTGCAGGATGAGGATGATGAGGATGAGGAGGCGCAGGAGCAGGACGAAGAGCGGGGCTGCAGGACGAGGACGGGGAGGTCGGGGGAAGGATGAGGAGGAGGATGAGGAGGATGAGGAGGATGAGGAGGATGATGAGGGATGAGGATGAGGAGGCACAGGAGCGGGATGAAGAGCGGGGCTGCAGGACGAGGATGATGAGGGCTGAAGATGAGGAGGAGGCTGGGGACGGGAGGATGAGGAGGCACAGGAGCAGGATGAAGAACAGGGCTGCAGGACGAGGACGGGGAGGTTGGGGGGAGGATGAGGAGGGATGAGGATGAGGAGGATGAGGAGGGATGATGAGGAGGCTAGGGATGAGGAGGATGAGGAGGCACAGGAGCAGGATGAAGAGTGGGGCTGCAGGACAAGGAGGTTGGGGGGAGGATGAGGAGGATGAGGAGGATGATGAGGGATGAGGATGAGGAGGCACAGGAGCGGGATGAAGAGCGGGGCTGCAGGACGAGGATGATGAGGGCTGAAGATGAGGAGGAGGCTGGGGACAGGAGGATGAGGAGGCACAGGAGCGGGACGAAGAGCGGGGCTGCAGGACGAGGACGGGGAGGATGAGGAGGATGAGGATGAGGAGGCACAGGAGCGGGATGAAGAGCGGGGCTGCAGGACGAGGACGGGGAGGATGAGGAGGATGAGGATGAGGAGGCACAGGAGCAGGATGAAGAGCGGGGCTGCAGGACGAGGACGGGGAGGTCGGGGGGAGGATGAGGATGAGGATGAGGAGGGATGAGGATGAGGAGGGATGATGAGGAGGGATGATGAGGAGGCACAGGAGCAGGACGAAGAGCAGGGCTGCAGGACGAGGACGGGGAGGCCGGGGGGAGGATGAGGATGAGGATGAGGAGGGATGAGGATGAGGAGGATGAGGGGGGATGAGGAGGATGAGGAGGCACAGGAGCGGGATGAAGAGCAGGCCTGCAGGACGAGGATGATGAGGGCTGAAGATGAGGAGGAGGCTGGGGACGGGAGGATGAGGAGGCACAGGAGCGGGATGAAGAGCGGGGCTGCAGGACGAGGACGGGGAGGATGAGGAGGATGAGGATGAGGAGGCACAGGAGCGGGATGAAGAGCGGGGCTGCAGGACGAGGACGGGGAGGTCGGGGGGAGGATGATGAGGATGAGGATGAGGAGGATGAGGAGGGTGAGGAAGAGCAGGGCAGGGTGGAGGAAGGCGGCCGTGCTAACCGTGTCTCCCTGCTGCCGCCTCCGGGCCCTCTGGCCCTCACGTACCATTTGTATGATGGCGTCGGCCTCGGCCTCCAGCTGCCGGACGGCGGCCTGGATGCTGCCGGCCGCCCCCAGCCCCGCGGCGCCTGCGGGCACAGCGCGCTCAGGGGGGTCCTGGGGGGGTCTGGGGGGGTCCCAGGGGGTCTGGGGGGGGTCCCGGGGTGTCCCGGGGGGTCCCAGGGGGTCCCTGGATGCTGCCGGCCGCCCCCAGCCCCGCGGCGCCTGCGGGCACAGCGCGCTCAGGGGGGTCCTGGGGGGTCCCAGGGGGTCTGGGGGGGGTCCCAGGGGGTCTGGGGGTGTCCCGGGGGGTCCCAGGGGGTCCCTGGATGCTGCCGGCCGCCCCCAGCCCCGCGGCGCCTGCGGGCACAGCGCGCTCAGGGGGGTCCTGGGGGGGTCTGGGGGGGTCGGGGGGGGGTCCCAGGGGGGTCTGGGGGGGTCCCAGGGGGTCCCAGGGGTGTCCCGGGGGGTCCCAGGGCGTCCCTGGATGCTGCCGGCCGCCCCCAGCCCCGCGGCGCCTGCGGGCACAGCGCGCTCAGGGGGGTCCTGGGGGGTCCCAGGGGGTCTGGGGGGGTCCCAGGGGGGTCTGGGGGGGGGTCTCAGGGGGTCCCAGGGGAGTCCCGGGGGTGTCCCATGGGGTCTGGGGGGGGTCCCAGAAGGTCTGGGGGTGTCCCAGGGGGGTCCCAGGGAGTCCCAGGGGGTCTGGGGGTGTCCCAGGGGATCTGGGGGTGTCACAGGGGGTCCCGGAGGTGTCACAGGGGGTCTGGGGGTGTCCCAGGGGGTCCCGGGGGGTCCCGGGAGGTCTGGGGGGTCCTGGGGGTGTCCCAGGGGGTCCCGGGGGTGTCTCAGGGGGTGTCCCAGGGGGGGTCCCAGAGGGTCCCAGGGGATCTGGGGGTGTCACAGGGGGTCTGGGGGTGTCCCAGGGAGTCCCAGGGGGTCCCGGGGGTGTCACAGGGGGTCTGGGGGGGGTCCCAGGGGATCTGGGGGTGTCACAGGGGGTCCCACGGGGTCTGGGGTGTCCCAGGGGGTCCCAGGGGGGTCTGGGGGGGTCCCAGGGGGGTGTGGGGGTGTCCCAGGGGGGTCTGGGGGGGTCCCAGAGGGTGGGGGGGTCCCAGGGGGTCCCGGGGGTGTCACAGGGGGTTCCAGAGGGTCTGGGGGGGTCCCAGGGGGTCCCCGGGGGTGTCACAGGGGGTCCCAGAGGGTCTGGGGGGGTCCCAGGGGATCTGGGAGTGTCACAGGGGGTCCCAGAGGGTCCCAGGGGGTCCCAGGGGGTCTGGGGGTGTCCCAGGGGGTCCCAGGGGGTCTGGGGGTGTCCCCAGGGGATCTGGGAGTGTCACAGGGGGGTCCCAGGGGGTCCCGGGGGTGTCACAGGGGGTCCCAGGGGGGTCTGGGGGGGTCCAGGGAGTCTCAGGGGGTCTGGGGGGTCCTGGGAGGGTCTGGGGGTGTCCCAGGGGGGTCCCAGGGGGTCTGGGGGTGTCCCAGGGGGTCTGGGGGTGTCCCAGAGGATCTGGGGGTGTCACAGGGGGTCCCAGATGGTCACAGGGGGTCTGGGGGTGTCCCAGGGGGTCCCAGAGGGTCCCAGGGGGTCCCGGGGGGTCCCGGGGGTCCTCACCCAGCCGGCCGGGCTGCTTGGCCTTGCGGTGTGCCCGGCGCGTGTCGTCGCGCAGCTGGATGATGACCTGCAGCACGCGCAGGAAGAATCGCTGCGTCGACGTCTTGGAGGTCAGCACCGACATGGACGGGAGCTGCAGCTCCCGGCCCCCCAGCGCTCGCTTCTGCGACGCCACGATCACCACGCTCTCAGCCGTGTCAAAACTGCGGGGACACGGAGAGTGTGGGGCTGGAGGGGTGAGTGTGGGGCTGGAGGGGTGAGTGTGGGGCTGGAGGGGTGAGTGTGGGGCTGGAGGGGTGAGTGTGGGGCAGGAGGGGTCAGTGTGGGGCTGGGGCAGGGTCAGTGTGGGGCTGGGAGAGTGTGGGGCTGGAGGGGTGAGTGTGGGGCTGGAGGGGTCAGTGTGGGGCAGGAGGGGTCAGTGTGGGGCTGGAGGGGTGAGTGTGGGGCTGGAGGGGTCAGTGTGGGGCTGGGAGAGTGTGGGGCTGGGAGAGCGTGGGGCTGGAGGGGTGAGTGTGGGGCTGGGAGAGTGTGGGGCTGGGAGAGTGTGGGGCTGGAGGGGTCAGTGTGGGGCTGGAGGGGTGAGTGTGGGGCTGGAGGGGTGAGTGTGGGGCAGGAGGGGTCAGTGTGGGGCTGGAGGGGGCAGTGTGGGGCACGGAGAGTGTGGGGCTGGAGGGGTGAGTGTGGGGCTGGGAGAGTGTGGGGCTGGAGGGGTGAGTGTGGGGCTGGAGGGGTGAGTGTGGGGCTGGAGGGGTCAGTGTGGGGCTGGGAGAGTGTGGGGCTGGGAGAGCGTGGGGCTGGAGGGGTGAGTGTGGGGCTGGGAGAGTGTGGGGCTGGGAGAGTGTGGGGCTGGAGGGGTCAGTGTGGGGCTGGAGAGTGTGGGGCAGGATGGGTGAGTGTGGGGCTGGGAGAGTGTGGGGCAGGAGGGGGCAGTGTGGGGCTGGAGGGGTGAGTGTGGGGCTGGGCAGGGTCAGTGTGGGGCTGGGAGAGTGTGGGGCTGGAGGGGTGAGTGTGGGGCTGGAGGGGTGAGTGTGGGGCTGGAGGGGGCAGTGTGGGGCTGGAGGGGGCAGTGTGGGGCTGGAGGGGTCAGTGTGGGGCTGGGAGAGTGTGGGGCTGGGAGAGTGTGGGGCTGGGAGAGTGTGGGGCTGGAGGGGTCAGTGTGGGGCTGGGAGAGTGTGGGGCAGGGAGAGTGTGGGGCTGGAGGGGTCAGTGTGGGGCTGGAGGGATGAGTGTGGGGCTGGGAGAGTGTGGGGCTGGGAGAGTGTGGGGCAGGAGGGGGCAGTGTGGGGCTGGAGGGGGCAGTGTGGGGCTGGGTCAGTGTGGGGCTGGAGGGGTCAGTGTGGGGCTGGAGGGGTGAGTGTGGGGCTGGAGGGGTGAGTGTGGGGCTGGAGGGGTGAGTGTGGGGCTGGAGGGGTCAGTGTGGGGCTGGAGGGGTCAGTGTGGGGCTGGAGGGGTCAGTGTGGGGCAGGAGGGGTGAGTGTGGGGCTGGAGGAGTGAGTGTGGGGCTGGAGGGGTGAGTGTGGGGCTGGAGGGGTGAGTGTGGGGCAGGGTCAGTGTGGGGCTGGGGTCGGTGTGGGGCAGGGTGAGTGTGGGGCTGGAGGGGTCAGTGTGGGGCTGGAGGGCTCAGTGTGGGGCAGGGTCAGTGTGGGGCTGGGGCAGTGTGGGGCTGGGGTCAGTGGGGCCGAGGGGGGATCAGTGGGGCCCAGGGGGGGTCAGGAGGGTCAGTGGGGCTCAGGGAGGATCAGTGGGGCCCAGGGGGGGTCAGTGGGGCCCAGGGGGGATCAGTGGGGCCCAGGGGGGATCAGTGGGGCCCAGGGGGGATCAGGAGGGGTCAGGGGAGATCAGGAGGGGTCAGGGGGGATCAGTGGGGCCCCAGGGGGGATTCAGTGGGGCTCAGGGGGGGGTCAGTGGGGCCGAGGGGGGGTCAGTGGGGGTCAGTGGGCCCAGGGGGGATCAGTGGGGCCCAGGGGGGATCAGTGGGTCCCAGGGGGGTCAGTGGGGCCCAGGGGGGGTCAGTGGGGTCAGGAGGGGTCAGGGGGGGGTCAGTGGGTCCCAGGGGGGTCAGTGGGGCCCCAGGAGCCCCCCCAGGACCCCCGCAGTGCCCCCCACTCACCGGCTCTGCATCTTGCCCTTGAGTTTGGCGCTGGGGGGCTGCTCCTCGGGGAGCCCCTCGGGGGACGGAGCCTCGAGCTGGGCCCGGCGCTGCTGCTCCAGGTTGTACTCGCGGGAGCTCGGCCAGCAGCGTCCCTGGGGGGGGTGGGGGCACGGGCTGGGACCCCCCCCCTGACCCCCCCCGGGACCCCCAGCCCGCCCACCTGGGACCCCCACACTCATCTGCTGGCTCAGAGCCCCCCAGGACCCCTCCTCAGACCCCCCCTGTCACACAGGACCCCTCCCCAGGACCCCCCCTCTTACACAGGACCCTTCCTCAGACCCCTCCTCTCACACAGGACCCCTCCTCATACCCCCCCTGTCACACAGGATCCCCCCAGGACCCTTCCCCCAAACCCCTCCTCTCACACAGGCCCCCCCAGGACCCCCCCTGTCACACAGGACCCCTCCCCAGGACCCCCCCCTCTTACACAGGACCCCCCAGGACCCCTCCCCAGATCCCCCCTCTTACACAGGACCCCTCCCCAGATCCCCCCTGTCACACAGGACCCCCCCAGGACCCTCCCCAGGACCCCCCCCTCACCGATCTGGTGGCACAGGGCCCCCCCCAGGACCCCCCCAGGGACCCCCCCCTGTCACACAGGGCCCCCCCAGGACCCCCCCAGGACCCTCCCAGGACCCCCCCTCACCGATCTGGCGGCACAGGGCCCCCTCAGGACCCCCCCAGGACCCCCCACCCTCACCAATCTGGCGGCACAGGACCCCCCCGGGACCCCCCCAGGACCTACCCCCCCAGGACCCCCCCTCACCGATCTGGCGGCACAGGGCCCCCCCAGGCCCCCCCCAGGACCCCCCCTCACCGATCTGGCGGCACAGGGCCCCCCCCCCCAGGACCCCCCCTCACCGATCTGGCGGCACAGGGCCCCCCCCAGGCCCTCCCAGGACCCCCCCTCACCGATCTGGCGGCAGAGGGCCCCCCCAGGACCCCCCCAGGACCCCCCAGGACCCTCCCCAGGACCCCCCCTCACCGATCTGGCGGCACAGGGCCCCCCCCAGGACCCCCCCAGGACACCCCCGGGACCCTCCCCAGGACCCCCCCTCACCGATCTGGCGGCACAGGGCCCCACCAGGACCCCCCCAGGCCCTCCCAGGACCCCCCCTCACCGATCTGGCAGCACAGGGCCCCCCCCAGGACCCTCCCCAGGACCCCCCCTGTCACACAGGGCCCCCCCAGGACCCTCCCCAGGACCCCCCCTCACCGATCTGACGGCACAGGGCCCCCCCCAGGACCCCCCCAGGACCCCCCCTCACCGATCTGGCGGCACAGGGCCCCCCCCAGCTGCCGGGCCCCGCTGAGCAGCAGCCGCAGCACCGTGTCCCTCGTCCCCGCGTCCCCCCGCGACAGCTGCAGCAGGACATTGGCCGCGTCCTCCAGCCCCTCCTCCGAGCACGAGTGCGACGTCAGCACCTGGGGGGCGGCACGGGGGGGTTGGGGACACCTGGGGACCCCCGGGGACCCCCCCCTGCCCAGCCCAGCCCCCCCGGTACCTCCACGGAGAGCTGGAGCTGGCTCTCGGTCAGGCCCGTGGCCGCCAGCCGGGGGTCGGGGCCGCCCTCGGGGACCTTGGCAGGGGACTTGGAGCTCTTGGCAGGGGCTGGGGACAGCGGGGACACGGCGGTGGGGTGGTGGCAGTGGGGGGGGGAGATGCCACCGAGGCCATCGCCCCCAACGCCGTGCCCTGTCCCTGTCACCGCGTCCCATCCCTGTCCCCATCCCCCTGTCCCTCTATCCCTGTCCCCATGTCCATCCCTGTCCCTGTCACCGCGTCCCATCCCTGTCCTATCAATGTCCTGTCCCTGTCCCTGTCCCTGTCCTGGATCCCAATCCTCGCGTGCCAGCCCTGTCCCTGTGTTCCTGTCCCTGTGTCCCCATCCCTGTCCCCCTGTCCCTGTCCCCCTGTCCCTGTCCCCATGTCCATCCCTGTCCCTGTCACCGCGTCCCATCCCTGCCCGATCAATGTCCTGTCCCTGTCCCCGTCCCGGATCCCAATCCTCACGTGCCAGCCCTGTCCTTGTCTTCCTGTCCCTGTGTCCCCATCCCTGTCCCCACGTCCATCCCCATCCCCCTGTCCCTCTATCCCTGTCCCCGTGTCCATCCCCCTGTCCCTGTCCCCCCTGTCCCTGTGTCCATCCCCCTGTCCCCATCCCCACGTCCATCCCCATCCTCCTGTCCCTCTATCCCTGTCCCCATGTCCATCACCGTCCCTGTCCCTGTCCCCCTGTCCCCATGTCCATCCCTGTCCCTGTCTCCCTGTCTCCATCCCTGTCCCTGTCCTCCTGTCCCTGTCTCCCCTGTCCCCGTGTCCATCCCCCTGTCCCCATCCTCCTGTCCCCATCCCCATGTCCATCCCTGTCCCTGTCCCCCCTGTCCCTGTGTCCATCCCCCTGTCCCTGTCCCCGTCTCCATCCCTGTCCCTGTCCCCCTGTCCCCATCCCCCTGTTCCTGTCCCCATGTCCATCCCTGTCCCTGTCCCCCCTGTCCCCATGTCCATCCCCCTGTCCCTGTCCCCCTGTTCCCTCCGTCCCTGTCCCCCTGTCCCCCTGTCCCCATCCCCCTGTCCCTGTCCCCATGTCCATCCCTGTCCCTGTCCCTGTCCCCATGTCCCTGTCCCCACTCACCCGTGGCTCCTCCGGCCGTGCCGGCTCCGCCGCCTCCGTTCCCGCCCTGTCCCGGGGGGCTCCCGGGCGCTGCGGCCGCCCCCGATGCCCCCGATGCCCCCGAGGTGGCCGCGGTGGCCCCCCCGGCGGGCGGGGCGGGCGCGGGGGGGGCGGGGGCTCCGTTCTGGGGCGCTGCCCCCCCCTCGCCGGCCTTGCCCCCCTCGGGGAGGGCGATGGAGATGAGGGAGAGGAGGCGCAGCAGCTTCTCGGTGAGGAGGGGGCTGCGGCGGATGACGCCGTGGCTCAGCATGTTCATCAGCTGCCCCAGCGGCGACGCCTCCAGGCCCCCCCCCGGCCGCCTCGGGCTCGGGGCCCCCCCCCGCCGCCCCCCGCCCGCGCCGAGCCCTTGCCCTTGCGGCTCACGTTCATGTTGTCCAGCTTGACCAGCAGGTCCCAGAAATCGGTGGACAGGGAGCCCGACTGGGGGGGCAGGGCCGGGGAGGGGGCGCTGGAGGGGGGGGGGAGGGGGCGGGGGCGCCGGGGGGGTCTGGGGGGGTGGTGGGGGAGGGCAGGGGCTGCCCCCGGATTTGGGGGGGCCGCGGTCGCGCTCCGGGTCGGCACCGGGGTCTCGGCCTCGCTGTTGGGTGAAGTGGCTGGGGAAGACCTGGGGGGGGGGGAGGGGGGTAAGGGGGGGTCAGGGGGTGCCGATGACCCCCCCCAAACACCCCCAAGTCCCGGGGGGCCTCAGTCACCCCCAGGTTTTGGGGATCCCCCCCCCGCCCCAAGGTGATGCTCCCTGTGCCACCGGAGTGACCCCAAGTGTGGGGAGGGGTCCCCATTGTGCCCCCCCAGGTGTGTGGGACCCCCAGCTCCCCCATGGAATGTTCCAGCACCCCCCACACCCTTCCCCAGTGACCCCAAAACATCCTGGTGCCCCCCAAACCCCCCCAGGAGCCCCCCAGGAGCCCCAGCTCCCCCATGGAATGTTCCAGCAGCCCCCCACACCCTTCCCCAGCGACCTCCAGAGGCCCCCAGTGACCCCAAAACATCCTGGTGCCCCCCAAAACATCCCAGTGCCCCCCAAACCCCCCCAGGAGCCCCCCAGGAGCCCCAGCTCCCCCATGGAATGTTCCAGCACCCCCCACACCCTTCCCCAGCGACCCCAAAACATCCTGGTGTCCCCCAAACTCCCCCAGGACCCCCAGTTCCCCCATGGAATGTTCCAGCACCCCCCACACCCTTCCCCAGTGACCTCCAGAGGCCCCCAGCGACCCCAGAACATCCCGGTGCACCCCAAAACATCCCAGTGCCCCCCAAAGCCCCCCAGGACCCCCAGCTCCCCTATGGAATGTTCCAGAACCACCCACACCCTTCCCCAGTGACCCCAGAACATCCCCGTGCCCCCCAAAACGCCCCCGGTGCCCCCCAGGACCCCCAGCTCCCCCATGGAATGTTCCAGCAGCCCCCCACACCCTTCCCCAGCGACCTCCAGAGGCCCCCAGCGACCCCAGAACATCCCGGTGCCCCCCAAAACGCCCCCAAACCCCCCCGGTTGCCACGGTTGCCCACCTTGGCCAGCTGGATGAGCGTGTCCAGCACGTGCCGGCACACCACGGGCGCGGCCTGCGGGTGGATGTGCACGGCGGAGCCGGCGGCCGCCGCGTGTTTCTCCGTGTGCTTGCGGCCGGGCGCGCGCTGGATCTGGAAGATGTTGGTGCGGCAGCCCAGCGCCGCGTCCATCGACACCGACAGCCACGAGAGCTGCCCGGAGCTGCGCGATTCCATGCGGTGCAGCAGCTCCAGCCCCCGCGGTTCCGCCGCCGCCGCTGCCGCTGATGAGCCGGGCCCGGCGCGGCTCCCGGCGCGGCCCCGCGGCCGCTCCTCGGCGCCCGGCGCGGGGGTCCCGCGGGGGCTCTCCAGGCACAGCTCGCTCTCGCTGCTGCGCTGCAGGATGGACAGGAGGCTGCGCACCACCCAGCCCCGCGTGGGCGCGTGGTAGCAGAGGTTGCGCAGCACCCGGTGCAGCCGGCTCGTGTTCAGCTTGGGCTCGTCCACGAACAGCAGCACCAGCAGGCACGACAGAGCCTCGTGGTCCAGCAGCAGCCGCCCACGGAGCCGCAGGAGGCTGTCCACGCTGCTGCCCGCTGGCCTGGAGGGTGAGTGACCCCAGAGTGACCCAAAGTGACCCCAAACTGACCCCAAACCAACCCCAAACTGCCCCAAACTGCCCTGTCCACGCTGCTGCCCGCTGGCCTGGAGGGTGAGTGACCCCAGAGTGACCCAAAACTGCCCCAAAACTGACCCAAAACTGACCCAAACTGCCCCAAAACTGACCCCAAAGTGACCCCAAACTGCCCTGTCCACGCTGCTGCCCGCTGGCCTGGAGGGTGAGTGATCCAAACTGCCCTAAAACTGCCCCAAAACTGCCCCCAAAGTGACCCCAAACTGACCCCAAACTGCCCTGTCCACGCTGCTGCCCGCTGGCCTGGAGGGTGAGTGACCCCAAAGTGACCCCAAAACTGACCCCAAACCAACCCCAATCCGCCCTGTCCACGCTGCTGCCCGCCGGCCTGGACAGTGAGTGACCCCAAAGTGACCCCAAAGTGACCCCAAACTGCCCCAAAACCGACCCCACACAGAGCTGGACAACCCCCCCGGCCCCTCCAGCCCCACTGAGCCCCACTGACTCCCCCCCAGCCCCAATGAGCCCCCCATCCCCCCCAGCCCCCCAGCCCCACTGAGCCCCCCCAGCCCCCCCATGAGCCCCCCCAGCCCCCCATAGCCCCCCCCCAGCCCCACTGACCTGCTGTGGGTGCCGGTGCCCCCCATGTGGAAGGTGCCCCCCCTCTGCACCGCCAGCCGCGTGTACTGAACACCCCGGTTCCCACTGAGGCGGCTGGTGAACGCTGCGGGGACAGGGACAGGGGGGACAGTGTCACCCGTGGGGACAGGGACAGGGGTGTCACCCGTGGGGACAGGGACAGCGGGGACAGTGTCACATGTGGGGACAGGGACAGGGACAGCGGGGACAGGGGTGTCAGCCGTGGGCACAGGGACGGGGACAGGGGTGTCACATGTGGGGACAGGGACAGCGGGGACAGGGATGTCACCCGTGGGGACAGGGACAGGGGTGTCACCCATGGGGACAGGGACGGGGACAGCGGGGTCACATGTGGGGACAGGGACAGCGGGGACAGGGATGTCACCCGTGGGGACAGGGACAGGGGTGTCACCCGTGGGGACAGGGACAGTGGGGTCACATGTGGGAATGGGGACAGGGACAGGGGTCACACAGAGGGGTCAGGGGTCACACAGAGGGGTTGGGGGTCACACAGAGGGGTCAGGGGTCACACAGGGGGGTTGGGGGGCACACAGGGGGGTTGGGGGTCACTCAGGGGGGTCGGGGGGCACTCAGAGGGTCACACAGGGGGTCAGGGGTCACTCAGGGGGGATCAGGGGGCACACAGGGGGGTCAGGGGTCACACAGGGGTGTCGGGGGTCACTCAGGGGGGTCAGGGGGCACACAGGGGGGTCAGGGGTCACACAGGGGTGTCGGGGGTCACACAGAGGAGTCGGGGGTCACTCAGAGGGTCACACAGGGGGGTCAGGGGTCACACAGAGGGGACAGGGGTCACTCAGGGGGTCAGGGGTCAGCAGGCCGGGCCCCCCCTCACCGGGGCTGCGCAGGATGGCCGAGAGCGCCGAGGTGCTGGAGTGGCCGAAGAGCCGCTCGTGCATCAGCTGCCGCTGCCGCGCCTCCTGCTCGCGCCGCAGCGCCTGCGCCTCGGCCGCGATGTCCGGCGGCATCACCGCCAGCACCGAGTCCTCCATGTCCTCCAGCACCGAGCGCCGCAGCTCCGACGGCAGCGTCTGGATGAACGTCACCGGGTCCATGGGAGCGTCCGAGCCCGTGGCCTGAGCCAGCTCCCGACGCTGCTGCTCCGCGCGCTGCTGGGCCAGGACCTGCGGACACGGGAGAGAGGTGGGGACAAGGGACACAGCTGGGGACACACCTGGGGACACACCCACACAGGGGACACACAGGGGACACACCTGGGGACACACCCACGGGGACACGCCCAGGGACACACCCTGAGACCACACCCACACAGAACCACACCCAGAGCCACACCCTGATGCACACACCCACAGAGACCACACCCCACAGAGGCCACACCCACAGAGGCCACACCCCACAGCCCCACCCACCCACAGCCCACCCACCCCCAGCCCCACCCACCCCCAGCCCCACCCACCTCCTCCTGGATGGCCGGGGGCAGCGCCGCCAGGAACTCGGGGCTGACCTCGGTGAGGCCGGGATTGGGCACCACGGGCGGGGCGGGGCTGGCGGCGGGCGGGGCCCGGGCGGGCGGGCGGATCCCCAGCTGGTTCTGCAGCACCTCCCGCCGGATGTCGTCCGGCAGCGCCGCCAGGAACGACGGGTCCACGCCCTCGGGGAGGCTGATCCCTGCAGGCACCGCGGGGACGCGTTGGGGACACCCCAGGGAACCGCCTGGAGCCCTCAGGGACCCCCAAAACCTCCCCAGGGACCCCAAAACCTCCCCAGGGACACCAAACCACCCCAGGGACCCCCAAAACATCCCCAGGGACACCCAAAACATCCCCAGGGTCACACAGAACCTCCCCAGGGACACCAAAACCACCCCAGGGACACCCAGAACCTCCCCAGGGACACCAAAACCACCCCAGGGACCCCAAAACATCCCCAGGGACCCCCAAAACCTCCCCAGGGACACCCAGAACCTCCCAGGGACACCAAAACCTCCTCATGGACACCCAAAACCTCCCCAGGGACACCCAGACCACCCCAGGGACACCCAAAACCTCCTCAGGGACCCCAAAACCACCCCAGGGACACCCAAAACCTCCCCAGGGACCCCAAAACCTCCCCAGGACACCAAAACCACCCCAGGGACACCCAAAACATCCCCAGGGACACCCAGAACCTCCTCAGGGACACCAAACCACCCCAGGGTCACCAAAACCACCCCAGGGACCCCCAAAACCTCCCCAGGGACCCCAAAACCTCCCCAGGGACCCCCAAAACCTCTCCAGGGACCCCCAAAACCTCCCCAGGGACACCCAAAACCTCCCCAGGGACCCCAAAACCTCCCAGGGACACCCAGAACCCCCTCAGGGACACCAGAACCTCCCCAGGGACACCAAAACCTCCCCAGGGACACCCAAAACCTCCCCAGGGACCCCAAAACATCCCCAGGGACCCCAAAACATCCCAGGGACACCAAAACCACCCCAGGGACCCCCAAAACCACCCCAGGGACCCCAAAACCTCCTCAGGGACACCCAGAACCTCCTCAGGGACCCCAAAACCTCCACAGGGACCCCAAAACCTCCCCAGGGACCCCCAAAACCCCTGGGGCGGATGGGAGATTGTGGAGGGTGACAGAGAACACCAGGGGTGACACTGAGAGGACACAGGGGGTGGCACTGAGGGGACACTGGGTGGCACTGAGGGGACAGGGGGTGGCACTGAGGGGACACTAAGGGGACACAGGGGGTGGCACTGAGGGGACAGGAGGTGACACTGAGGGGACACAGGGGGTGGCACTGAGGGACAGGAGGTGGCACTGAGGGGACAGGAGGTGACACTGAGTGACCAGGGGGTGACACTGAGTGACCAGGGGGTGACACTGAGTGACCAGGAGGTGGCACTGAGGACACAGGGGTGGCACTGAGGGGACAGGGGTGGCACTGAGTGACCAGGAAGTGACACTGAGGGGACAGGGGGTGGCACTGAGGGGACACAGGGGGTGGCACTGAGGGGACACAGGGTGGCACTGAGTGACCAGGGGGTGGCACTGAGGGGACACAGGGGTGGGTGGCACTGAGGGGACACAGGGTGGCACACAGGGGTGGCACTGAGGGGACACAGGGGGTGGGTGGCACTGAGGGGACACAGGGGGTGGCACTGAGGGGACACTGAGGGGACACAGGGGGTGGCACTGAGGGGACACAGGGGGTGGCATTGAGGGGACACTGAGGGGACAGGAGGTGGCACTGAGGTGACACAGGGGACACAGGGGGTGGCACTGAGGACACAGGGGTGGCACTGAGGTGACACAGGGGACACAGGGGTGGCACTGACCGGCCAGCGGATCCTCCTCCTCGCTGCTGGTGGACGGCAGCGGCTCCTCCAGGATCCCCCTGGAGTCGGCCCCGGAAATGGCCCCGGCCGAGTCCCGGGTGGACGAACTCTCCGAGGATGAGGCCGGGGGGGAGCTGGGGGGACACGGGGAGGACACGGGGGGGACATGGGGGGGACATCCCGGAGCGGTGACATCACTGGGGGGGGTGGACACCCCCCCTCCCCTCCCCTCCCCCCGCGGCGAGGGGCGGCTCTCACCTGTCGTCAGGAGGCTGAGCGGCGTCGGGGGGCGCGGGAGGGGGTCCCTGGGGGGTCCCGGGGGGGTTCTGGGGGGCTGTGGGGGCAGGGGGAGCCCCCCCAGACTCCTCCAAGGTGCAGGAGGCCAAACTCGAGGTGTCCATGGGGGACCCCTCCAGTTGGCTGCTCACGGCCGTCAGCGCGTCCGAGTCCTCCGCCCGCTCCGGGGACAGCGACGCTGCAGAGGGGGGGGGGGACAGGACACTGGAGCCCCCCCAAATCCGGGGACGCCCCCTCCCCACCCCAAAACAGAGAGAAAAACCCCCCCGGGGGTGGGGGATCCCCCAAAAACCCCCCCAAAAACCCCCCAGCACTTACTGATGGTGGGGGCGGGCGACAGCTCCATCTGAGTGGCCTCGGCGTCCTGGGGGGGTCGCCCGGGCCCCCCCTCTTCGTGCTCGGGGGGCTGGGGGGGGCGAGCGGGATTTGGGGGGCTCCCGGGGGGGGGTCTGGGGGGGTCGGCGTCGGTTCCAGCATCACCAGGGTCCGGTGGGGACCGGGAGGGGGGGTCTCTCCCGCGGTCCCGCTGTGTTCTGGGGGAGGGGGGGGTGGGACACACGCAGGGATCAACATTGGGGGGGGGGGGGGGGAGCCAGAAATCTGGGAGCCCCCCCCTCCCCTCCCCCGCACCCCAAAACCTCCCTTTATCCCCATTTTGGGGGATCCCGGATCTGCAGCTGCGCCCTAAAATGGGTGGGGGGTCCCCAGTGGGGATGGGAGAGGTTCTGGGGGGAGGAGACAATTTTGGGGTGGGGGAGGAACAAACAATTTTGGGGTGGGGGGATCCACAGAGAACCCACCCCCCCCCTAG
This sequence comes from Poecile atricapillus, assembly GCF_030490865.1. NCBI lineage: Eukaryota > Metazoa > Chordata > Aves > Passeriformes > Paridae > Poecile > Poecile atricapillus. The sequence goes on along the minus strand of NW_026709011.1, from coordinate 26,449 downwards.
AGCTGAACCCCCCCAAATCCCATCAACCAAACCCCTGAATCTCCCCATAACCCCCTCAAGAGTAAAACCCCAAAAACCCCTTGAAACCCCCCAAAAAAACCTCCAGATTTCCCCAGGTGAGCCCCGCCCCCCTCCTGGACGCGAGGGTGGGGTGAGGGGACCCCCCAGGACCCAGGACCCCCCGGGACCCCCCTGGGACCCCCAGGACCCCCCGGGACCCCCCGCTCGGCGGCGCGCGCCGCGCGAGGAAGACAGTAGAATGTATAGTTATCTCCAGCCGGGGGTGTGACCCTCCAACTATACAATCTACTACCTCAGCCCGCGCGGCGCCAGCTCCAGGGGGGGATTCGGGGGCTTTTTTGGGGGGGGTCCGGCCGCTGGAAGGGTTTTGGGGGGGGGTCCGGGGGGGGGATTTACCTGGGGGGGCGACGTCGGCCGAGGCGGGGCCGGCTTTGGACGCCGCGTCCTGCGGGAGATGGAAAGGTGGGGAGGGGGGGGATGGATGGAGGGGGGAGATCTCCCCACGCCCCCCCAGGGAGGTTTTGGGGGGGTTTTTGGGGGGGTTTTTGGGGGTCTCTCACCTGGGCCTCGGGACCCTCCTTGTCCTCGGGGCCGCGCTCGGCGCCTTTGGCCTCGTCCTCGGCCGCCTGGCGCCGGCGCTTCTCGCGCCGCTCGTCCAACTCCTCGTCCCGCAGCGCCTCCAAACGCGCCAGGATCGGCACCTTCACCACTGGGGGGGACATTGGGGGGGTGAGGGACCCCCAGGATCGGCACCTTCACCACTGGGGGGTGAGAGACCCCTGGGATGGGCACCTTCACCACTGGGGGGGACATTGGGGGGGTGAGGGACCCCCAGGATGGGCACCCTCATCACTGGGGGGTGAGGGACCCCCGGGATGGGCACCTTCACCACTGGGGGGACCCCCAGGATGGGCACCCTCATCACTGGGGGGGATTTGGGGGGTGAGGGACCCCTGGGATGGGCACCTTCACCCCTGGGGGTGAGGGACCCCCAGGATGGGCACCTTCACCACTGGGGGGGACATTGGGGGGCTGAGGGACCCCCAGGATGGGCACCTTCACCACTGGGGGGTGAGAGACCCCGGGATGGGCACCCTCACCACTGGGGGGTGAGAGACCCCCGGGATGGGCACCCTCATCACTGGGGGGGAGATTTGGGGGGGTGAGAGACCCCCGGATGGGCACCCTCACCACTGGGGGTGAGGGACCCCCGGGATGGGCACCCTCATCACTGGGGGGGAGATTTGGGGGGGGTGAGGGACCCCCGGGATGGGCACCTTCATCACTGGGGGATGAGGGACCCCCAGGATGGGCACCTTCACCACTGGGGGGGAGATTTGGGGGGTGAGAGACCCCCAGGATGGGCACCTTCACCACTGGGGGGGACATTGGGGGGTGAGGGACCCCCGGGATGGGCACCTTCACCACTGGGGGGTGAGAGACCCCCGGGATGGGCACCTTCACCACTGGGGGGACATTGGGGGTGAGGGACCCCCGGGATGGGCACCCTCATCACTGGGGGGTGAGAGACCCCCAGGATGGGCACCCTCATCACTGGGGGGTGAGGGACCCCCAGGATGGGCACCCTCATCACTGGGGGGGACATTGGGGGGGTGAGGGACCCCCGGGATGGGCACCTTCACCACTGGGGGGGAGATTTGGGGGGTGAGGGACCCCCGGGATGGGCACCCTCATCACTGGGGGGTGAGGGACCCCCAGGATGGGCACCCTCATCACTGGGGGGTGAGAGACCCCGGCACCTTCACCACTGGGGGGGAGATTTGGGGGTGAGGGACCCCCGGGATGGGCACCCTCACCACTGGGGGGGAGATTTGGGGGTGAGGGACCCCCAGGATGGGCACCTTCACCACTGGGGGGTGAGAGACCCCGGCACCTTCACCACTGGGGGGTGAGAGACCCCCGGGATGGGCACCTTCACCACTGGGGGGGAGATTTGGGGGGGTGAGGGACCCCCGGGATGGGCACCCTCATCACTGGGGGGGTGAGAGACCCCCGGGATGGGCACCTTCACCACTGGGGGGTGAGAGATCCCCGGATGGGCACCTTCACCACTGGGGGGGGATTTGGGGGTGAGGGACCCCCGGGATGGGCACCTTCACCCGTGGGGGGGGATTTGAGGGTGAGAGACCCCCAGGATGGGCACCTTCACCACTGGGGGGGACATTGGGGGGTGAGAGACCCCTGGGATGGGCACCTTCACCACTGGGGGGGACATTGGGGGGTGAGGGACCCCTGGGATGGGCACCTTCACCCCTGGGGGGGATTTGGGGGTGAGAGACCCCCAGGATGGGCACCTTCACCACTGGGGGGTGAGAGACCCCCAGGATGGGCACCCTCATCACTGGGGGGGATTTGAGGGTGAGGGACCCCCGGGATGGGCACCTTCACCACTGGGGGGGACATTGGGGGGGTGAGGGACCCCCAGGATGGGCACCTTCACCCCTGGGGGGGACATTGGGGGGGTGAGGGACCCCCAGGATGGGCACCTTCACCACTGGGGGGTGAGAGACCCCCGGGATGGGCACCTTCACCACTGGGGGGGATTTGGGGGGGTGAGAGACCCCAGGATGGGCACCTTCACCACTGGGGGGGGGATTTGGGGGGGTGAGGGACCCCCGGGATGGGCACCCTCATCACTGGGGGGTGAGGGACCCCCAGGATCGGCACCTTCACCACTGGGGGGTGAGAGACCCCCGGGATGGGCACCTTCACCACTGGGGGGGGGATTTGGGGGTGAGAGACCCCCGGGATGGGCACCTTCACCACTGGGGGGGTGAGAGACCCCCGGGATGGGCACCTTCACCACTGGGGGGGACATTGGGGGGGTGAGGGACCCCCGGGATGGGCACCTTCACCCCTGGGGGGGGATTTGGGGGGTGAGGGACCCCCGGGATGGGCACCCTCATCACTGGGGGGGAGATTTGGGGGTGAGGGACCCCCGGGATGGGCACCTTCACCACTGGGGGGTGAGGGACCCCCGGGATGGGCACCTTCACCCCTGGGGGGGTGAGGGACCCCCGGGATGGGCACCTTCACCACTGGGGGGCACATTGGGGGGTGAGGGACCCCCAGGATGGGCACCCTCATCACTGGGGGGGTGAGAGACCCCCAGGATCGGCACCTTCACCACTGGGGGGGAGATTTGGGGGGGTGAGGGACCCCCGGGATGGGCACCTTCACCACTGGGGGGTGAGAGACCCCCAGGATGGGCACCCTCATCACTGGGGGGTGAGAGACCCCCGGGATGGGCACCCTCATCACTGGGGGTGAGGGACCCCCGGGATCGGCACCTTCACCCCTGGGGGATGAGAGACCCCCGGGATGGGCACCTTCACCACTGGGGGGGGATTTGGGGGGGTGAGGGACCCCTGGGAAGGGAAGGAGGGAGGGGCGAGGCTGCTGGTGGGTCTGGGGGCTGCCCGGGGGTCTCACCGGACACGCAGTCGTGCATGCTCTCGGCGTCCAGGACCTTGCACTCCTCGGTCCAGCGCGTCAGGGCCGTGGGGATGCTGGACAGGGTCCCTGCAGGGGGGGGCACGGGGGGGCTTTGGAGGCTGCAGAGGCCACGCCCCCCCCCCCCCCGTGGACCACGCCCACCTCAGCCTCACCTGCCTGGCTGTGGGACCCCCCCCATATCCCCCCCTGTGCCCCCCACTCCCCTCCCTGGCTGTGGGACCCCCCCATATCCCCCTGTGCCTCCCACAACCCCTATATCCCCCCATATCCCCCAGTGCCCCCCACTCCCCTCCCTGGCTGTGGGACCCCCCAATGCCCCCCATGCCCCCCACTCCCCTGCCTGGCTGTAGGACCCCCCTGTGCCCCCCACAACCCCCAATCCCCCCCGTGCCCCTCACTCCCCTCCCTGGCTGTGGGACCCCCAATCCCCCCTGGAGCCCCCCACTCGCCTGCCTGGCTGTGGGACCCCCCAATGCCCCCGTGCCCCCTGGTGCCCCCCACTCCCCTGCCTGGCTGTGAGACCCCCTGTGCCCCCCACTCCCCTCCCTGGCTGTGGGACCCCCCCATATCCCCCTGTGCCTCCCACTCCCCTGCCTGGCTGTGAGACCCCCTGTGCCCCCCCACTCGCCTGCCTGGCTGTGGGACCCCCCCCCATATCCCCCTGTGCCCCCCACTCCCCTCCCTGGCTGTGGGACCCCCCAATGCCCCTGTGCCCCCCACTCCCCTCCCTGGCTGTGGGACCCCCGGTGCCCCCCACTCCCCTCCCTGGCTGTGGGACCCCCGGTGCCCCCCACTCCCCTCCCTGGCTGTGGGACCCCCGGTGCCCCCCATTCCCCTCCCTGGCTGTGGGACCCCCCAATGCCCCCCGTGCCCCCCACTCCCCTCCCTGGCTGTGGGACCCCCCGATGTGCCCCTCACATCCCTCATGTCCCCCCCAGTACCCCCCATGTCCCCCCCACTCCCCTGCCTGGCTGTGGGACCCCCCCGTGCCCCCTGTGCCCCCCACTCCCCTGCCTGGCTGTGAGACCCCCTGTGCCCCCGTGCCCCCCAATGCCCCCTGTGCCCCCCACTCCCCTCCCTGGCTGTGGAACCCCCCCGTGCCCCCCACTCCCCTGCCTGGCTGTGGGACCCCCCAATGCCCCCCATGCCCCCCACTCCCCCCAGTGCCCCCCGTGCCCCCCACTCGCCTGCCTGGCTGTGGGACCCCCCGGAGCCCCCCACTCGCCTGCCTGGCTGTGAGACCCCCCAATGCCCCCCGTGCCCCCCACTCCCCTCCCTGGCTGTGAGACCCCCCGTGCCCCCCACTCGCCTCCCTGGCTGTGGGACCCCCCTGTGCCCCCCGTGCCCCCCACTCCCCTGCCTGGCTGTAGGACCCCCCTGTGCCCCCCACAACCCCCAATCCCCCCCGTGCCCCTCACTCCCCTCCCTGGCTGTGAGACCCCCCGTGCCCCCCACTCGCCTGCCTGGCTCCCCGCGCTGCCCTGCTCGTGGAAGAAGTCGTCCAGCAGTTCATCGTCGGAGCGGGCGATGATGTGAACGTCCTCGTTCCCCACCAGCAGCCGCGCGCGGCCCCGGCTCTGCAGCGGGAGGCTGCTGCTCAACTGCAGGATGTCTGCGGCTGCAGAGGGGCCCAGGAGCCTGCAGGGGGGCACAGAGGGGTCAGGGGGTGTTTGGGGGGGCTGTGAGACCCCCAGGGGGTGTTTGGGGACCCCCAGGGGGTGTTTGGGGATCCCCCGGCTCTGCAGCGGGAGGCTGCTGCTCAACTGCAGGATGTCTGCGGCTGCAGAGGGGCCCAGGAGCCTGCAGGGGGGCACAGGGGGTCACAGGGGGGCACAGGGGTGTTTGGGGGGTCACAGGGGGTGTTTGGGGATCCCCAGGGGGTGTTTGGGACCCCCCGGCTCTGCAGCGGGAGGCTGCTGCTCAACTGCAGGATGTCTGCGGCTGCAGAGGGGCCCAGGAGCCTGCAGGGGGGCACAGGGGGGTCACAGGGGGGTCAGGGGGTGTTTGGGGGCCTGTGAGACCCCCAGGGGGTGTTTGGGGATCCCTAGGGGGTGTTTGGGGACCCCCCCCAGCCCCACTGCTGCTCAACTGCAGGATGTCTGCGGCTGCAGAGGGGCCCAGGAGCCTGCAGGGGGGTCACAGGGGGGTCAGGGGGGTGTTTGGGGGGGCTGTGAGACCCCCAGGGGGTGTTTGGGGATCCCCAGGGGGTGTTTGGGGGGGGTTGGGGGTGTTTGGGGACCCCCCTGTTGGGGGTGTTTGGGACCCCCCAGCCCCACTGCTGCTCAACTGCAGGATGTCTGCAGCTGCAGAGGGGCCCAGGAGCCTGCAGGGGGGCACAGGGGGTGTTTGGGGGGGCTCTGGGACCCCCAGGGGGTGTCTGGGGGAGCTGTGAGACCCCAGGGGGTGTTTGGGGATCCCCAGGGGGTGTTTGGGGACCCCCCAGCCCCACTGCTGCTCAACTGCAGGATGTCTGCGGCTGCAGAGGGGCCCAGGAGCCTGCAGGGGGGTCACAGGGGGTCACAGGGGGGTCACAGAGGGGTCAGGGGTGTTTGGGGGGCTGTGAGACCCCCAGGGGGTGTTTGGGGGGGTTTGGGGGTGTTTGGGGACCCCCCCAGCCCCACAGGGTGACGTTGCTGCTCGGCTGCAGGATGTCGAGGGGCCCAGGAGCCTGGGGAAGGGTCAGGGGAGTAAATGGGGGCGTTGGGGGGCTCAGGGGGTCTCAGACCCCCGGGAGGGGCTGTGGGACCCCAGGGAGGGGCTGTGGGACAAGCCCAGGGGTTGTGGGTGACCCGAGGGGCTCTGGTGACCCCAAATGAGCTCTGGGTGACCCCAAATGACCTCTGGGTGACCCCAAATGATCTCTGGGTGACCCTGAGGGGCTCTGGTGACCCCAAATGATCTCTGGGTGACCCCAAATGATCTCTGGGTGACCCCAAATGATCTCTGGTGACCCCAAATGATCTCTGGATGACCCCAAGGTGCTCTGGATGACCCCAAATGATCTCTGGGTGACCCCAAATGATCTCTGGGTGACCCCAAATGAGCTCTGGATGACCCCAAATGAGCTCTGGGTGACCCCAAATGAGCTCTGGGTGACCCCAAATGAGCTCTGGGTGACCCCAAGGTGCTCTGGGTGACCCCAAATGACCTCTGGCCACTCCCCGTCGCGGTCACTCACCGCTGCAGGATGAGGGGGGGGTTTGGGTGTTCCCAGGGGAGCTCTGGGTGACCCCAGATGAGCTCTGGGTGACCCCAGGGGAGCTCTGGGTGACCCCAAGGTGCTCTGGATGACCCCAAATGATCTCTGGGTGACCCCAAATGATCTCTGGGTGACCCCAAGGGGCTCTGGGTGACCCCAAATGATCTCTGGGTGACCCCAAATGAGCTCTGGATGACCCCAATGAGCTCTGGGTGACCCCAAATGATCTCTGGGTGACCCCAAATGAGCTCTGATGACCCCAAGGGGCTCTGGGTGACCCCAAATGATCTCTGGGTGACCCCAAATGAGCTCTGGGTGACCCCAAGGTGCTCTGGGTGACCCCAAGGTGCTCTGGGTGACCCTGAGGGAGCTCTGGATGACCCCAAATGATCTCTGGGTGACCCCAAATGAGCTCTGGGTGACCCCAAATGATCTCTGGATGACCCCAAATGACCTCTGGCCACTCCCCGTCGCGGTCACTCACCGCTGCAGGATGAGGGGGGGGGTTTGGGTGTTCCCAGGGGTGCTCTGGTGACCCTGAGGGGCTCTGGGTGACCCCAAATGATCTCTGGGTGACACCAAATGAGCTCTGGGTGACCCCAAATGATCTCTGGGTGACACCAAATGAGCTCTGGGTGACCCCAAGGTGCTCTGGGTGACCCCAAATGAGCTCTGGGTGACCCCAAATGATCTCTGGGTGACCCCAAGGTGCTCTGGGTGACCCCAAATGAGCTCTGGCCACTCCCCGGAGCGGTCACTCACCGCTGCAGGATGAGGGGGGGGTTTGGGTGTTCCCAGGGGAGCTCTGGGTGACCCCAGATGATATCTGGGTGACCCCAAATGATATCTGGGTGACCCAAATGATCTCTGGATGACCCCAAGGGGCTCTGGGTGACCCCAAATGATCTCTGGGTGACCCCAAATGAGCTCTGGTGACCCCAAATGATCTCTGGGTGACCCCAAATGAGCTCTGGATGACCCCAAATGATCTCTGGGTGACCCCAAGGTGCTCTGGGTGACCCCAAATGATCTCTGGGTGACCCCAAATGAGCTCTGGCTGACCCCAAATGACCTCTGGCCCCTCCCCAGAGTGGTCACTCACCGCTGCAGGATGAGGGGGGGGGTTTGGGTGTTCCCGGGGGAGCTCTGGGTGACCCCAAATGATCTCTGGGTGACCCCAAATGAGCTCTGGGTGACCCCAAATGATCTCTGGGTGACCCCAAGGTGCTCTGGATGACCCCAAATGAGCTCTGGGTGACCCCAAGGTGCTCTGGGTGACCCCAAGGGGCTCTGGGTGACCCCAAGGTGCTCTGGGTGACCCCAAATGACCTCTGGCCACTCCCGTCGCCGTCACTCACCGCTGCAGGATGAGGGGGGGGTTTGGCTGCCGTGCCCCCGGGTAGTGGACGTGGATGGTGTGGCCGGCGTTGGCCGTCAGCTGCCTCAGCGTCCGCTGGCTCCGGCCGAGCCCCTGGGCCAGGCGGGTCCCCCCGGGCCGGCCCCCAGCCCCAGCCCCCCGTGCTCCGCGTGCCGCACCAGCAGCGGGTGGCTGGCGGGGATGTTCCCGGGGGACGGGGGGATGTCGGCTGGATGGGGAAACGGGGGGGTCAGGGGGGAAAACACCCCAGGAAACATGGGGAGGGGGAGAAAATCAACCCCAAAAACCCTAAAAACCAACCCCGGAAAACATGGGGAGGGAGAGAAAATCAACCCCAGAAACCCTAAAAACCAACCCTAAAAACCAACCCCAAAAACCAACCCCAAAAACCCTGAAAATCAACCCAAAAACACTAAATATCAACCCAAAAACCCTAAAAACCAACCCTAAAAACCCTAAATATCAACCCAAAAACCCTAAATATCAACCCCAAAAACCCTAAAACCAACCCCAAAAACCGCAGGAGGGGGAGAAAATCAACCCCCAAAACCCTAAAAATCAACCCTAAAAACCAACCCCAAAAACCAACCCAAAAACCCTAAATATCAACCCCAAAAACCCTAAAAATCAACCCCAAAAACCCTAAAAATCAACCCTAAAAACCAGCCCCAAAAACCCTAAAAATCAGCCCAAAACCCCTAAAAACCAACCCCAAAAACCGCGGGGAGGGGAGAAATCCAACCCAAAAATCAATCCCAAAACCAACCCCAAAAACCCCAAAAACCAACCCAAAAACCCCTAAAAACCACCCTAAAATCCAACCCCAAAATCCCCGGGGAGGGGAGGAACTGGGAATCCGGGAGTGCCCCCAATTCCTGACACCCCAAAATCCAGGAGGAGCCAGAACTGGGGGGAGGCTGTGACCCCTTCCTGACCCCATTTCCCCCTCCCCCAGTGCTCCCAGTGCTCCCAGTGCTCCCAGTGCCGTACTGGGGCTGGAGAACATGTTGTCGAACTCGATGATGAGGTCGTCGTCGCGGTCGAAGCGCTCGAAGCGCACGAGGGGCGACGCGTTCATGTCGGGGTAATCCTCGTCCAGCTCCATCTCGGAGCCATCGTCGTCATCCTCCTCCTCCTCGCCTTCCTCGCCCTCCTCATCGTCCTGCCGGGGGTCAGCGGGCCCCAAAACGGGGGGTTTGGGCTCAAAACGGCATCTCCTGACCCCAGAACTGGGGTATTTCACCCCAAAACTGGGGTATTTCACCCCAAAAAACAGCCTGACCCCAAAACTGGGGCATTTCACCCCAAAATGGCATCTCCTGACCCCAGAACTGGGGTATTTCACCCCAAAAAACAGCCTGACCCCAAAAACAGGGGCATTTCACCCCAAAAAACAGCCTGACCCCAGAACTGGGGTATTTCACCCCAAAAAAACACCCTGACCCCAAAACAGGGGCATTTCATCCCAAAACTGGGGCATTTCACCCCAAAATTAGGGCATTTCACCCCAAACTGGGGCATTTCACCCCAAAACAGGGGCATTTCACCCCAAAAAATACCCTGACCCCAAAACAGGGGCATTTCACCCCAAAACTGGGGTATTTCACCCCAAAAAACAGCCTGACCCCAAAACAGGAGCATTTCACCCCAAAACAGCAACTCCTGACCCAGAACTGGGGCATTTCACCCCAAAAAACACCCTGACCCCAAAACAGGGGCATTTCACCCCAAAAATGGGGTATTTCACCCTAGAACTGGGCATTTCACCCCAAAACAGCATCTCCTGACCCCAAAACAGGGGCATTTCACCCCAAAACTGGGGCATTTCACCCCAAAAAAAAACCCTGACCCGAAAACAGAGGCATTTCACCCCAAAACAGCATCTCCTGACCCCAGAACTGGGGTATTTCACCCCAAAAAACAGCCTGACCCCAAAACAGGGGCATTTCACCCCAAAACAGGGTATTTCACCCCAAAAAATACCCTGACCCGAAAACAGGGGCATTTCACCCCAAAACAGCATCTCCTGACCCAAAACTGGGGCATTTCACCCAAAACAGCATCTCCTGACCCAAAACTGGGGCATTTCACCCCAAAAACAGCATCTCCTGACCCAGAACTGGGGTATTTCACCCCAAAAAACAGCCTGACCCCAAAACAGGGGCATTTCACCCCAAAACAGGGGCATTTCACCCCAAAACTGGGGCATTTCACCCCAAAAAACAGCCTGACCCCAGAACAGGGGCATTTCACCCCAAAACAGGGGCATTTCACCCCAAAACTGGGGCATTTCACCCCAAAAAACAGCCTGACCCCAAAACAGGGGCATTTCACCCCAAAACAGGGGCATTTCACCCCAAAACTGGGGCATTTCACCCCAAAACTGGGGTATTTCACCCCAAAAAACACCCTGACCCCAAAACAGGGGCATTTCACCCCAAAATGGCATCTCCTGACCCCAAAACTGGGTATTTCACCCCAAAACAGGGGTATTTCACCCCAAAGAACACCCTGACCCCAAAACAGGGGCATTTCACCCCAAAACAGGGGCATTTCACCCCAAAACAGGGGCATTTCACCCCAAAACTGGGGCATTTCACCCCAAAACTGGGTATTTCACCCCAAAAAATACCCTGACCCCAGAACAGGGGCATTTCACCCCAAAACTGGGGCATTTCACCCCAAAACTGGGGCATTTCACCCCAAAACTGGGGCATTTCACCCCAAAATGGCATCTCCTGACCCCAAAACAGGGGCATTTCACCCCAAAACTGGGGCATTTCACCCCAAAACTGGGGCATTTCACCCCAAAAAATACCCTGACCCCAAAACTGGGGCATTTCACCCCAAAACAGCAGCCCTGACCCAAAAGAGGGGCACAGCCACCGAGAGGACCCCGTGATTTAGGGGGGACCCCGAGGTTTTGGGAGGCCCAGCCCCCACCTGATCATCCTCATCCTCCTCCTCCTCCTCCTCCTCCTCGTCCTGGCTGTCGTCCTCGTCCTCGTTGCTGCCGCTGCTGTCTTCCTCCTTCGTGTGCTCCTCCTCATCCTCGGGGTCCAGGATGTTCATGGAATCTGTGGGGAGGGGGCACAGGGGGTCTGTAGGACCCTGAGACCCCCTGGGACCCCCCAAAATTCCCCCCAAATCCCCCCCAAATCCCCCCCAAATCCCCCCTAAATCCCCCCAAAATTCCCCCCAAATCCCCCAAAAATCCCAAAATTCCCCCAAAATTCCCCCCAAATCCTCCCAATACCCCCCAAATCCCCCAAAATTCCCCGAAATCCCCCCAAAATCCCCCAAAATTCCCCCCAAAATCCCCCCAAATTCCCCAAATCCCCCAAAAATCCCCAAATTCCCCAAATCCCCCCCAAATCCCCCCAAAATCCCCCCAAAATTCCCCCAAAATCCCCCCCAAATCCTCCAAAAATCCCCGAAATCCCCCGAAATCCCCCCAAAATTCCCCCAAATCCCCCAAGAATCCCCAAATTCCCCAAAATTCCCCCAAATCCTCCCAATCCCCCCGAAATCCCCCCAATCCCCCCAAATCCCCCCAAAATCCCCCCCCAAATCCCCCAAAAATCCCCCAAAATTCCCCCCAAAATCCCCCCAAATTCCCTCCAAATCCCCCCAAAATCCCCCAAAATCCCCCCAAAATTCCCCCCAAAATTCCCCGAAATCCTCCCAATCCCCCCCAAATCCCCCCCAAAATCCCCCCAAAAATCCCAAATTCCCCCAGAATTCCCCCCAAAATCCCCCAAATCCCCCCCAAATCCCCCCAAAATCCCCCCAAAATTCCCCCAAAATCCCCCCCAAATCCTCCAAAAATCCCCGAAATCCCCCAAAATCCCCCCAAAATTCCCCCCAAATCCCCCAAAAATCCCCAAATTCCCCCAAAATTCCCCCAAAAATCCCCCAAAAATCCCCAAATTCCCCCCCAAATTACCCCAAATCCTCCCAATCCCCCCAAAATCCCCCCCAAATCCCCCCAAAAATCCCCAAATTCCCCCAAAATTCCCCCCAAAAATCCCGAAATTCCCCCAAAATTCCCCCCAAAATTCCCCCCAAAAATCCCCAAATTCCCCCAAAATCCCCCCAAATCCCCCCAAACCCCCCAAACCTTCGCGGTTGGCCTGGAGCGTGGAGGCCTGGCTGAGGTTGGACGGGGCCTCGTCCATCAGGACGTCCTCCTGAGACTCATCTTCACCTGAGCGGCTCACTGCGGCCAGGGGGACACGGGGGGGTCACCCCGGGGGTCTGGGGGTCCCACTGAGGGTCTGGGGGTCACCCTGAGGGTCTGGGGGTCACCCCGGGGGTCTGGGGGTCCCACTGAGGGTCTGGGGGTCCCACTGAGGGTCTGGGGGTCACCCCAAGGGTCTGGGGGTCACCCTGAGGGTCTGGGGGTCCCACTGAGGGTCTGGGGGTCCCACCCCGAGGGTCTGGGGGTCACCCCGGGGGTCTGGGGTCACCCTGAGGGTCTGGGGGTCACCCTGAGGGTCTGGGGGTCACCCTGAGGGTCTGGGGGTCCCACTGAGGGTCTGGGGGTCACCCTGAGGGTCTGGGGGTCACCCCGGGGGTCTGGGGGTCCCACCCCGAGGGTCTGGGGGTCACCCCCAATGCTCTGGGGGTCACCCCGGGGGTCTGGGGGTCCCACTGAGGGTCTGGGGTCACCCCGGGGGTCTGGGGTCACCCCGAGGGTCTGGGGGTCACCCTGGGGGTCTGGGGGTCACCCCGGGGGTCTGGGGGTCCCACCCTGAGGGTCTGGGGGTGACCCTGAGGGTCTGGGGTCACCCCGAGGGTCTGGGGGTCACCCCGAGGGTCTGGGGGTCACACAGAGGGTCTGGGGGTCACACAGAGGGTCTGGGGGTCACCCCAATGCTCTGGGGGTCACCCCGGGGGTCTGGGGGTCACCCCGAGGGCCTGGGGTCACCCCGAGAGTCTGGGGGTCCCACCCCGGGGGTCTGGGGGTCACCCCGGGGGTCTGGGGGGTCCCACCCCGGGGGTCTGGGGTCACCCCGAGGGTCTGGGGGTCCCACTGAGGGTCTGGGGGTCACCCCGGGGGTCTGGGGGTCACCCCGGGGGTCTGGGGGTCACCCCAATCCCCCAGGGGTCCCCCCAATCCCCCGGGGGTCCCCCCATGCCCAGGGTCCCCCCAATGCCCTGGGGGTTCCCCCAATCCCCCAGGGGTCCCCCCAATGCCCCAGTGGTCCCCCCAATTCCCCGGGGGTCCCCCCAATCCCGGGGGTCACTCTGATGCTCTGGGGGTCCCCCCAATGCCCCAGGGGTCCCCCCAATGCCCCAGGGGTCCCCCCAATCCCGGGGGTGCCCCCAATCCCCGGGGGTCACTCTGATGCTCTGGGGCTCCCCCCAACCCCCGGGGGTCCCCCCAATCCCTGGGGGTCCTCCCAATCCCCGGGGGGTCACCCCAATCCCCGGGGGTCACCTCAATCCCCCGGGGTCCCCCCAATCCCGGGGGTCACCCTGATACCCGGGGGGTCACCCCAATGCTCTGGGGGTCACTCTGATGCTCTGGGGGTCCCCCCAATCCCCTGGGGGTCCCCCCCAATCCCCCGGGGTTCCCCCAACCCTGGGGGTCCCCCCAATCCCCGGGGGTCCCCCCAATCCCCGGGGGTCACTCTGATGCTCTGGGGGTCACCCCAATGCCCCGGGGGTCACTCCAATCCCCCAGGGGTCCCCCAATCCCTGGGGGTCACCCCAATCCCAGGGGTCCCCCCAATGCCCCAGGGGTCCCCCCAATCCCGGGGGGTCACTCTGATGCTCTGGGGGTCCCCCCAATCCCGGGGGTCCCCCCAATCCCGGGGGGTCACTCTGATGCTCTGGGGGTCCCCCCAATCCCCCAGGGGTTCCCCCAATCCCCAGGGGTTCCCCCAATGCCCCCCCCAATGCTCTGGGGGTCACTCTGATGCTCTGGGGGTCCCCCCAACCCCTGGGGGTCCCCCCAATCCCCGGGGGTCACCCCAATGCTCTGGGGGTCACTCTGATGCTCTGGGGGTCCCCCCAATCCCCCGGGGGTCCCCCCAATCCCCACCGATGATGGTGCTGTTGCCGTCGGCGCCGTCCCTCTCCAGCAGCTCATCGATCAGATCCTCCAGCTCATTCTCCACCTGTGGGGGGGGGACACACACGGGGGGAGGTTCTGGGGGGGCTGTGGGGGGAGGGGGGGATTTGGGGGTTTCAGGGAATTTGGGGAGGGGTCCCTGACCTGCATCTCCTGGGTGCTGAGCCCCTCGGGCTGCCCGGCCAGCACCACCGCGTCCCCCTCGGCTTCGCCGTCCATGTCCCCGTCAGCGGCCTCGGCCTGCGCCGCCTCCGCGTCCTCCTCGGGGGGCTCGGGGTCCCCGGGGTCCCCTGGGGGGCAGCGGGGTCAGGGGGGGGTGGGGGAGGGGCCCTGGGGGGCAGCGGGGTCAGGGGGGGGTGGGGGATGGGGGGGGGCCCTGGGGGAGGGGCTGGGTAAAGGGGGGAGGATGGGGGGAGATGGGGGAAACTGGGGGGCACTGGGGTGACCCCAGTGGGGTGACCCCGAGGGTCCCAGGGGTGACCCCAGGGGGCAGTGGGGTGACCCCAGGGGCTATGGGGTGACACTGGGGTGACTGTGGGGGTCCCAGGGGTGACCCCAGGGGTCCCAGGGGTGGCACTGGGGTGACCCAGGGAGCAATGGGGTGGCAGTGGGGTGACCCAGGGGTGGTGGGGTGGCACTGGGGGTCCCAGGGGTGACCCTGAGGGTCCCAGGGGTGGCCCCAGGGGCGGTGGGGTGGCAGTGGGGGTCCCAGGGGTGGCACTGGGGGCGGTGGGGTGACCCAGGGAGCAATGGGGTGGCAGTGGGGTGGCCCTGGGGGCAGTGGGGTGGCACTGGGGGTCCCAGGGGTGACCCCGAGGGTCCCAGGGGTGACCCAGGGAGCAATGGGGTGGCAGTGGGGTGGCAGTGGGGGTCCCAGGGGTGACCCCGGGGGTCCCAGGGGTGCCCCAGGGGCGGTGGGGTGGCCCTGGGGTGACACTGGGGTGACACTGGGGTGGCCCTGGGGGCAGTGGGGTGGCACTGGGGGCAGTGGGGTGACCCCAGGGGCTATGGGGTGGCAGTGGGGGCTTTGGGGTGACCCCGGGGGTTCCAGGGGTGACCCCAGGGGGCTGTGGGGTGGCAGTGGGGTGGCAGTGGGGGTCCCAGGGGTTACCTGGGGGGCAGTGGGGTGACCGTGGGGGTCCCAGGGGTGACCCCAGGGGCAGTGGGGTGGCACTGGGGTGACACTGGGGTGACCCCGGGGGTCCCAGGGGTGCCCCAGGGGCTATGGGGTGACACTGGGGGTCCCAGGGGTGACCCCGGGGGTCCCAGGGGTGCCCCAGGGGCGGTACCTCCGTCGGGGGGTGCAGCCCCGGCCTCTCGAGCCCCCCCGGCCCCCTCGGCCTTGCTCTTGCTGGAGGAGCCCTTGGCCCCGAAGATGCCGCTGGGTTGGTTCACGATGCGCGAGAGCGTCTCCAGCGGCTTCAGCGCCGCGTTCACCGTGTTGGCCATGTTGGGGCTGCGGGGGGACACAGCTGGGACCCCCAGACCCCACAGCAGGGACCCCCAAACCCTGACAGGGACCCCCAAACCCCACAGGGACCCCCGGACACAGCTGGGACCCCCAGAACCCCACAGGGACCCCCAGAACCCCACAGGGACCCCCAGAACCCACAGGAACCCCCGGACCCAACAGGGACCCCTGGACACAGCAGGGACCCCTGGACACAGCTGGGACCCCCAGACCCCACAGCAGGGACCCCCAAACCCCACAGCTGGGACCCCCGGACCCTGACAGGGACCCCCAGAACCCACAGCAGGGACCCCCGGAACCCCACAGGGACCCCCAGACCCCACAGGGACCCCCAGACCCAACAGCAGGGACCCCTGGAACCCCACAGGGACCCCCGGACACAGCAGGGACCCCCAGACCCCCACAGGGACCCCCAGACCCTGACAGGGACCCCCAGACCCCACAGGGACCCCCCAGAACCCCACAGGGACCCCCAAACACAGCAGGGACCCCCAAACCCATCAGAGACCCCCAAACACAGCAGGGACCCCAAAAATCAGAGGGACCTCAAACCCACCAGGGCTCTCCAACCCACCATGGACCTCCCACGACCCCCCAAAACCCCTGGAGACCCCCCAGGCCCCCTGGAGACCCCCGAGACCCCCCCAGATGCCCTGGAGACCCCCTGGAGACCTCCCAAAACCCCTGGAGACCCAAACAAATCTCTGCCAACCCCCCTGGAGACCCTCCCAGACCCCCTGGAGACCCCCCCAGACCCCCTGGAGCCCCCTGGAGACCCCCCCAGGCCCCCTGGAGACCCCCTGGAGACCCCCTGGAGCCCCCCCAGCCCCCCTGGAGCCCCCCTGGAGACCCCCCCAAGCCCCCTGGAGACCCCCTGGAGCCCCCCCAGACCCCCTGGAGACCCCCTGGAGACCCCCCCAGCCCCCCTGGAGACCCCCTGGAGACCCCTGGAGCCCCCTGGAAACCCCCCAGAAGCCCCCTGGAGACCCCCCCAAGCCCCCTGGAGACCCCCTGGAGACCCCCCCAGACCCCCTGGAGCCCCCTGGAGACCCCCCCAGGCCCCCTGGAGACCCCCACAAGCCCCCTGGAGACCCCCTGGAGCCCCCCCAGCCCCCCTGGAGACCCCTGGAGCCCCCCCAGCCCCCCTGGAGCCCCCCCAGCCCCCCTGGAGCCCCCCCAGCCCCCCACCTGGACAGGTCGAGGCTGTGGGGCACCCTGGCCAGGTCGTTGACCAGCCCCTTCTTGAGGAAGAGGCGGATGATGTTGTTCATCCCGTTGTGGGGGGCCTTGGCCGCGCTGCTGTAGAAGCTCGAGGTGGACGGACACGACTCCATGATGGTGCTGATGATGCACATGACGGCCTGGAGCCTGCGGGGACACCTCTGTCACTTGTGGGGACACTTGGGGGACACCTCTGTCACTGTGGGGACACCTCTGTCACTTGTGGGGACAGGGGACACCTCGTGGGGACACCTCTGTCACTGGGGGGACACCTCTGTCACTGGGGGGACAGGGGACACCTCGTGGGGACACCTCTGTCACTGGGGGGACACCTCTGTCACTTGTGGGGACACCTCTGTCACTGGGGGGACACCTCTGTCACTTGTGGGGACACCTCTGTCACTGGGGGACACTTGGGGGACACCTCTGTCACTGGGGGACACTTGGGGGACACCTCTGTCACTGGGGGGACACTTGGGGGGACACCTCTGTCACTGGGGGGACACCTCTGTCACTTGTGGGGACACCTCTGTCACTGGGGGGACACCTGTCACTGGGGGACACCTCTGCCACTTGTGGGGACAGGGGACACCTCTGTCACTGGGGGGAGCCTTGGGGGACACCTCTGTCACTGGGGGACACCTCATGGGGACACCTCTGTCACTTGTGGGGACACCTCTGTCACTTGTGGGGACAGGGGACACCTCGTGGGGACACCTCTGTCACTTGTGGGGACAGGGGACACCTCTGTCACAGGGGGGACACCTCTGTCACTGGTGGGGACACCTCTGTTACTTGTGGGGACACCTCTGTCACTTGTGGGACACCTTGGGGGGACATCTCTCACTGGGGGGGACACCTCTGTCACTTGTGGGGACACCTCTGTCACTGGGGGACACCTCTGTCACTGGGGGACACCTCGTGGGGACACCTCTGTCACTTGTGGGGACACCTCTGTCACTGTGGGACACCTCTGTCACTGGGGGGACACCTCTGTCACTTGTGGGGACACCTCTGTTACTTGTGGGGACACCTCTGTCACTGGGGGGACACCTCTGTCACTGGGGGACACCTCTGTCACTGGGGGGACACCTCTGTCACTTGTGGGGACACCTCTGTCACTGGGGGGACACCTCTGTCACTGGGGGACACCTCTGTCACTGGGGGGACACCTCTGTCACTGGGGGACACTTGGGGGGACACCTCTGTCACTGGGGGGACACCTCTGTCACTGGGGGACACCTCTGTCACTTGTGGGGACACCTCTGTCACTGGGGGACACCTCTGTCACTTGTGGGGACACCTCCGTCACTGGGGGACACCTCTGTCACTGGGGGACACCTCTGTCACTGGGGGACACCTCTGTCACTTGTGGGGACAGGGGACACCTTGTGGGGACACCTCTGTCACTGGGGGGACACTTGGGGGACACCTCTGTCACTGTGGGGACACTGGAGGGATGGGGACACTGGTCACTCTGGGAGGACACTGGTCACTCCAGGAGGACACTGGTCACTCAGGAGGACACTGGTCACTCTGGGAGGACACTGGTCACTCTGGGAGGACACTGGTCACCCTGGGAGGGCACTGGTCACTGGGAGGACACTGGTCACTCTGGGAGGACAATGGTCACTGGGAGGACACTGGTCACTCTGGGAGGACAATGGTCACTGGGAGGACACTGGTCACTCCGGGAGGACACTGGTCACTCTGGGAGGACAATGGTCACTCCAGGAGGACACTGGTCACTCCAGGAGGACACTGGTCACTCTGGGAGGACACTGGTCACTCCAGGAGGACACTGGTCACTCTGGGAGGACACTGGTCACTGGGAGGACAATGGTCACTCTGGGAGGACACTGGTCACTCTGGGAGGACACTGGTCACTCCAGGAGGACACTGGTCACTCCGGGAGGACACTGGTCACTCCAGGAGGACACTGGTCACTCCGGGAGGACACTGGTCACCCCAGGAGGACACTGGTCACTCCGGGAGGACACTGGTCACTCAGGGAGGACACTGGTCACCCCAGGAGGACACTGGTCACTCTGGGAGGACACTGGTCACTCCAGGAGGACACTGGTCACTCCAGGAGGACACTGGTCACTCCAGGAGGACACTGGTCACTCCAGGAGGACACTGGTCACTCTGGGAGGACACTGGTCACCCCAGGAGGACACTGGTCACTCCAGGAGGGCACTGGTCACTCTGGGAGGACACTGGTCACTCCAGGAGGACACTGGTCACTCCGGGAGGACACTGGTCACTCAGGGAGGACACTGGTCACTCCAGGAGGACACTGGTCACTCCGGGAGGACACTGGTCACTCCGGGAGGACACTGGTCACTCCAGGAGGGCACTGGTCACTCTGGGAGGACACTGGTCACTCCAGGAGGACACTGGTCACTCAGGGAGGACACTGGTCACCCCAGGAGGACACTGGTCACTCTGGGTGCTACAGGGGACACCGGTCACATTGTGGGGGACAGAGAACGAGGGACACCGATCACCTCGAGGCTGCCTCTGCAGTGACCCTCCAATTGTCCCCACACTGTCCCCACCCTGTCCCCACTGTCCCCACCCTGTCCCCAGCCTGTCCCCATTGCTCCCACATCATCCCCAGCCTGTCCCCAGCCTGTCCCCAGCCTGTCCCCAGGCTGTCCCCAGGCTGTCCCCACCCTGTCCCCAGCCTGTCCCCAGCCTGTCCCCACTGTCCCCAGCCTGTCCCCATTGTCCCCAGCCTGTCCCCATTGCTCCCACATCATCCCCAGGCTGTCCCCAGGCTGTCCCCACTGTCCCCAGCCTGTCCCCAGTGTCCCCACCCTGTCCCCACCCTGTCCCCACTGTCCCCAGGCTGTCCCCAGGCTGTCCCCAGGCTGTCCCCAGCCTGTCCCCATTGCTCCCACATCATCCCCAGCCTGTCCCCAGCCTGTCCCCACTGTCCCCAGCCTGTCCCCAGGCTGTCCCCATTGCTCCCACATCATCCCCAGCCTGTCCCCACTGTCCCCAGCCTGTCCCCACTGTCCCCAGCCTGTCCCCACCCTGTCCCCAGGCTGTCCCCAGGCTGTCCCCAGCCTGTCCCCACCCTGTCCCCACTGTCCCCACCCTGTCCCCACCCTGTCCCCACTGTCCCCACCCTGTCCCCAGCCTGTCCCCACTGTCCCCACCCTGTCCCCAGTGTCCCCAGTGTCCCCAGTGTCCCCACCCTGTCCCCAGTGTCCCCACCCTGTCCCCACTGTCCCCACCCTGTCCCCAGCCTGTCCCCACTGTCCCCACCCTGTCCCCAGTGTCCCCAGTGTCCCCACTGTCCCCAGCCTGTCCCCAGCCTGTCCCCATTGTCTCCAGGCTGTCCCCATTGCTCCCACATCATCCCCAGCCTGTCCCCACCCTGTCTCCACTGTCCCCAGGCTGTCCCCACCCTGTCCCCACTGTCCCCACCCTGTCCCCACCCTGTCCCCACCCTGTCCCCAGTGTCCCCACCCTGTCCCCACCCTGTCCCCAGGCTGTCCCCAGGCTGTCCCCACCCTGTCCCCTGCCTGTCCCCACCCTGTCCCCAGCCTGTCCCCAGTGTCCCCACCCTGTCCCCAGCCTGTCCCCAGCCTGTCCCCAGTGTCCCCACCCTGTCCCCAGCCTGTCCCCAGCCTGTCCCCAGCCTGTCCCCACTGTCCCCAGCCTGTCCCCACCCTATCCCCACCCTGTCCCCAGTGTCCCCAGCCTGTCCCCAGTGTCCCCAGGCTGTCCCCAGTGTCCCCAGCCTGTCCCCAGCCTGTCCCCACTGTCCCCACCCTGTCCCCATTGTCCCCACACCTGGCGTGTTTCTCGGTGCTCTCAGCCATGGCCAGGGCGCGGCCGAGCGCGGCCTTGACCTCGTTGACCAGGGCCACCTGGGCGTCGGTGCCGCTGCCGGCGGCGGCCAGGCTGGCCAGGAAGAGCCGCGCCAGCGCCGGCGTGTCCTTGTCCTCCGCGTTCTGCTGGTGTGGCAGCAGGTGGTCCAGGACAAAGGCCAGCACGCTGCAGTCCTGCGGGGACACCGGGGTCACATGGGGGTCACATGGGGGGGACACAGGGGGGGTGACACGGGGGACACACAGGGGGACACACAGGGGGACACAGGGGGGGACACACAGGGGTCACACGGGGGTCACACGGGGGTCACACGGGGGGACACAGGGGGGGACACAGGGGTCACATGGGGGGACACACAGGGGGACATGGGGGGGACACGGGGGGGTCACACGAGGGGGACACGGGGGGACACGGGGGGGACACACAGGGGGAGACAGGGGACACGGGGGGGTCACACGGGGGGACACGGGGACACAGGGGGACACACGGGGACATGGGGGGGACACAGGGGTCACACGGGGGGACACACGGGGGGTCACACGGGGCTCACACGGGGGTCACATGGGGGTCACACGGGGCTCACACGGGGGGACACGGGGGTCACACAGGGGGACAAGAGGGGGTGACACAGGGGGACACACGGGGGGACACGGGGGACACACAGGGGGACATGGGGGGGACACACAGGGGGACACACGGGGGGACACAGGGGGGACACACAGGGGGACACGGGGGGACATAGGGGGGTCACACGGGGGTGACATGGGGGTCACATGGGACACACGGGGGGACATGGGGGGGACACGGGGGGACACACAGTGGGACATGGGGGGACATGGGGGGACACACAGGGGGACACGGGGGGGTCACACAGGGGGTCACACAGGGGGACACGGGGGTCACACGGGGGGACACGGGGGGACACCGGGGTCACATGGGGGTCACACGGGGGTCACACGGGGGGACATGGGGGTCACACGGGGGTCACACGGGGGGGACACACAGGGGGTCACACAGGAGGACACGGGGGGGACACACGGGAACACGGGGGGACACGGGGGGACACACGGGGGGACATGGGGGGACACACAGGGGTCACATGGGGGGACACACAGGGGGACACAGGGGGACACAGAGGGACACCGGGGTCACATGGGGGTCACACGGGGGTCACACGGGGGGGACACACAGGGGAACACGAGGGGACACACAGGGGGTCACACGGGAGGACACGGGGGTCACACAGGGGTCACATGGGGGGACACACAGGGGGACATGGGGGGGACACGGGGGGACACACAGGGGTCACACGGGGGGACACGGGGGGACACGGGGGGGGACACGGGGGTGACACGGGGGGGACATGGGGGGACACGGGGGTCACATGGGGGGACACGGGGGGGACACGGGGGGACACAGGGGGGACACGGGGGGGACATGGGGGGACACGGGGGTCACATGGGGGGACACGGGGGGGACACGGGGGGACACAGGGGGACACACAGGGGTCACATGGGGGGACACGGGGGTGACACAGGGGGACACGGGGGGGACACACAGGGGGGCACGGGGGGGACACGGGGGGACATGGGGGGACACACAGGGGGACATGGGGTCACACAGGGGGACACACAGGGGAACACGAGGGGACACACAGGGGGGACACAGGGGGACACGGGGGGGACACGGGGGGGACACGGGGGGACACACAGGGGGACACGGGGGGGTCACACGGGGGTCACACGGGGGTCACACAAGGGGACACACAGGGGGACACAGGGGGACACGGGGGGACACACAGGGGGACACGGGGACACAGGGGGGACACGGGGACACACAGGGGGACACACAGGGGGACACGGGGGGACACACAGGGGGACATGGGGGACACGGGGGGACACACGGGGGGACACACAGGGGGACACGGGGGTGACATGGGGGGACACACAGGGGGACACACGGGGACACAAGGGGACCCTTCTGCAAGGGGTGACGAGTGACCCCCACCCCCCCACCCATGAGGTGACAGCAGACCCCAAAGCACAGGGGGTGACAGAACCTGACAGGACACGGCTGCTCTGTCCCCGTCCCCTGTGGCTGTCACCTTGTCCCTGTCCCTCGTCCTTGTCCCCCGTCCCTGTCCCTGTCCCCATCCCCTGTCCCCTGTCCCCAGTGTCACCTCCTTGATGAGCTCGGACTGTCCCTGTCCCCATCCCCTGTCCCCTGTCCCCATCCCTGCAGTGTCACCTCCTTGATGAGCTCGGACTGTCCCCTGTCCCCAGTGTCACCTCCTTGATGAGCTCGGACTGTCCCCTGTCCCCTGTCCCCTGTCCCCAGTGTCACCTCCTTGATGAGCTCGGACTGTCCCTGTCCCTGTCCCCAGTGTCACCTCCTTGATGAGCTCAGACTGTCCCCTGTCCCCAGTGTCACCTCCTTGATGAGCTCGGACTGTCCCTGTCCCCCTGTCCCTGTCCCCTGTCCCCTGTCCCCAGTGTCACCTCCTTGATGAGCTCAGACTGTCCCTGTCCCTGTCCCCAGTGTCACCTCCTTGATGAGCTCGGACTGTCCCCTGTCCCCTGTCCCCAGTGTCACCTCCTTGATGAGCTCGGACTGTCCCCTGTCCCCAGTGTCACCTCCTTGATGAGCTCAGACTGTCCCCATCCCCTGTCCCCTGTCCCCATCCCCTGTCCCTGTCCCCAGTGTCACCTCCTTGATGAGCTCGGACTGTCCCCCATCCCCTGTCCCCTGTCCCCTGTCCCTGTCCCCAGTGTCACCTCCTTGATGAGCTCGGACTGTCCCTGTCCCCAGTGTCACCTCCTTGATGAGCTCGGACTGTCCCTGTCCCCAGTGTCACCTCCTTGATGAGCTCAGACTGTCCCCATCCCCTGTCCCCTGTCCCCATCCCCTGTCCCTGTCCCCATCCCCTGTCCCTGTCCCCAGTGTCACCTCCTTGATGAGCTCGGACTGTCCCCCATCCCCTGTCCCCTGTCCCCTGTCCCTGTCCCCAGTGTCACCTCCTTGATGAGCTCGGACTGTCCCTGTCCCCATCCCCTGTCCCCTGTCCCTGTCACCTCCTTGATGAGCTCAGACTGTCCCCATCCCCTGTCCCCATCCCCTGTCCCCTGTCCCCACAGTGTCACCTCCTTGATGAGCTCGGACTGTCCCCTGTCCCCATCCCCTGTCCCCTGTCCCCAGTGTCACCTCCTTGATGAGCTCAGACTGTCCCCATCCCCTGTCCCCTGTCCCCTGTCCCCTGTCCCCACAGTGTCACCTCCTTGATGAGCTCGGACTGTCCCCTGTCCCCTGTCCCCAGTGTCACCTCCTTGATGAGCTCGGACTGTCCCCATCCCCTGTCCCCATCCCCTGTCCCCTGTCCCTGTCACCTCCTTGATGAGCTCAGACTGTCCCTGTCCCCATCCCCTGTCCCCAGTGTCACCTCCTTGATGAGCTCAGACTGTCCCTGTCCCCCAGTGTCACCTCCTTGATGAGCTCGGACTGTCCCACGCTGTAGCTGTAGTTGGCGATCAGGGCAGCGATGCCCACGTAGGAGCGGACGAGCTCGGCCAGGAGCCGCAGGATGGTCGAGGTCGGCATCAGGGGCTTGGAGCCGCGGGCCCGGCCCCGCTCGTCCCCGCGCTCCCCCTCCTTCTCCTTCCGCCCCTCGCGGCCCTCCTCGGGCTGGACGCTGCGGGGACACGGGGACAGGGTCAGGGACAGGGGTGGGGACACAGAGACAGGGCTGGGGACATGGGGACAGGGCTGGGGACACGGGGACAGGGTCAGGGACAGGGGTGGGGACACGGGGATGGCATCAGGGACAGGGCTGGGGACACGGGGACAGGGCTGGGGACATGGGGACAGGGCTGGGGACATGGGGATGGCATCAGGGACAGGGCTGGGGACACGGGACAGGGTCAGGGACAGGGCTGGGACACAGAGACAGGCTGGGGACACGGGGACAGGGCTGGGGACATGGGGACAGGGCTGGGGACACGGGGACAGGGTCAGGGACAGGTGTGGGGACACAGGACAGGGTCAGGAACAGGGGTGGGGACACGGGGATGGCATCAGGGACAGGGGTGGGGACACGGGGACAGGGCTGGGACAACGGGGTCAGAGTCAGGGACACGGGGACAGCGTCAGGGACAGAGCTGGGGACACGGGGACAGGACCAGGGGACACAGGGACGGCATCAGGGACACAGGGACAGGGTTGGGGACATGGGGACAGGGTCAGGGACAGGGCTGGGGACACGGGGACAGGGCTGGGGACATGGGGACAGGGCCAGGGCCAGGGTCAGGGACATGGGGACCGTGTCAGGGACATGGGACGGTGTCAGGGACACGGGGATGGCATCAGGGACACGGGGATGGCATCAGGGACCTTGGGGACATGGAGGGGGACATCGGGGTGGTTGGGAATACAAACAAGACATTGAGGGGTCTGGGAATATCAGGGTCACGGGGACACGGAGGGGACACGGAGAGAACACAGAGGGGACACAGGGAAGGGAGGGGACACAGGGGGGACATGGAGGGGACACAGGGGGGACACAGGGGGGACACAGGAGGGACACAGGGGGGACACAGGGGGGGACACAGGGGGGACACAGAGGGGACACAGAGGGGACACAGAGGGGACACAGGGGGGACACAGGGGGGACACAGGAGGGACACAGGGGGGACACAGGGGGGACACAGGGGGGACACGGAGGGGACACGGAGGGGGACACAGGGGGGACACAGAGGGGACACAGGAGGGACACAGGGGGGACACAGAGGGGACACAGAGGGGACACAGAGGGGACACAGAGGGGACACAGAGGGGACACAGAGGGGACAGTGCAGGGGAGGCCCCTGGGGGGTTCCCGAGGGCGGCGTCTCGGCCGCGGCTCCGTCAGCAGCGAAAACCTGAGCCTGGGGGAGGGGGGGGGGGATCAGAGCCTGGGGGGGCTCCCAGGTACCCAAACCCCCTCCCCAGCCCCCCCAGCCCCTTCCCCAGCCCCCCCAGCCCCTCCCCAGCCCCTCCCAGCCCCCCAAGCCCCTCCCCAGCCCCTCCCCAGCCCCCCGCCAAGCCCCTCCCCAGCCCCTCCCCAGCCCCCCCTGGCCCCCCCAGTCCCTCCCCAGCCCCCCCAGCCCCTCCCAGCCCCCCCAGCCCCCTCCCCAGCCCCTCCCCAGCCCCTCCCCAGCCCCCCCTGGCCCCCCTAAACCCCCTCCCCAGCCCCCTCCCCAGCCCCCCAAGCCCCCTCCCCAGCCCCCCTGGCCCCCCCAGCCCCTCCCCAGCCCCCCCTGGCCCCCTGAGCCCCCTCCCCAGCCCCCCCTGGCCCCTCCCCAGCCCCTCCCCAAGCTCCCCAGCCCCCTCCCCAGCCCCCCAGTCCCTCCCCAGCCCCCCCTGGCCCCCCCAGCCCCTCCCCAGCCCCCTCCCCAGCCCCTCACGTTGATGGCGAAGCCGGCGGGGGGGTCGAAGTCGGCGGGGGGGCGCGTCAGGCTCCGGTACTGCTGGTACATGTCGTCACCAATGTCCGACAGCAGCTGGCTCACCTCGCTGGGAGCCGCCCCCTTGGGCTCCCCCTTGTCACCTGCGGGACAGCGGCGTCACGGGGGGCACGGGACCCCCAAATCCCCTGGATGGACACCCCAAACCCCCAGAATGGACACCCCAAATCCCCCTGTGTGGACACCCCAAATCCCCAGCGTGGACACCCCAAATCCCCCTGTGTGGACACCCCAAATCCCCTGGATGGACACCCCAAATCCA